>NW_018165600.1:21144-33886 GCF_001263595.1 Phalaenopsis equestris | reverse complement strand
GGGGTTTGCCCTTATAGGAAGCATGTCCGAACCCAACTTAATATAAACCCGATTTAATCCTTTATATTAAATAGGGGAACTTGTCGGCAAATATAAAGGTTTCACAGACCAAACAGGTGTCATACTTTCCTTAGTTTATTTGATCGAGCCTCATCCTCAAGTCTTGTGTTTATTCTTCGGGATAGATACAGGATTTGAGGTACAGTGCTCTTTCATTTTAAACTATGAAAAGTATGGGGTCAGTTTAATTTCATACTTCAATGTCCTTCCGAAGCAGGCGATGGGATTTCGATTCCGTTCTACCGATAGTTTCTTACGGGCAACCCCACAAACCATCCCCAAAATAGCGCCGACATCAGTTTGGAAAAATAAAAAATTCATTAAGTAATAGAATCCAAGGAACACTTCTTAATAATAATGAAGTAAATCCAAAAGACTAGAACAAAAAGCAAGTAAAACCTATTCATAAGCGAAAGAGATATGGAAGGTAGAGATCAAAATGAAACTGAAGTAGAGAGAAACGAGATTGAATAACATGAAGAAGAAGCTCCGAAAAGTTTAGAGAGACATATTTCTCCAATTAAAGTTGACTTGGAAAAACCACCGCCTCCATTTCCTCTGAGGCTCCATTAACAAAAGTTATATAAAAAATTTACAAAATTTCTAGAATTTTGTAAGAAGCTTACAATTAATATTCCATTTGCTGAAGCCTTAGAACAAATGCTAAGCTATGTGAAGTTTATGAAGAATATTCTTAATAGGAAAATGAAGTTTGAACATATTGAGACTGTTATAATTAGTGAGGAGTGTAGTGCTATAACTCAGAAAAGCTTCCTAAAAAGCTTAAAGATCCTGGTAGCTTCACAATTTCATTTACAATAGGACAAATTTTATGATAAAGCCTTAAGTGATTTAGGTGCAAGCATCAACCTTATGCCATTATCAATAATTAAAAGATTGGGATTAAGAGAAAAGTCCCCTACTACTGTAACTCTGCAGTTAGCACATTTTTTAATAACATATCCTAAATGAGTTATAGAAGATGTCTTAGTGAAAGTGGACCAATTTATCTTTCCTGTTGATTTCATTGTGCTTGATATGGTGGAAGATAAGGACACATTTTTTAGAGACCTTTCCTAGCTATAGGAAGAGCAATGATAAATGTGCAGAAAGGAGAATTAACTATGTAAATCAATGATCAAAGATTTACATTTAATATTACCAAATCAATAAAACATCCTGCAAAAGGTAAAGATGATGAATACTATAGAAGGGATGTGATAAGATATCTAAGTGCATGTTATTTCAAAATAGCTTATGAAGATAAATCTAAAATGAAAGAGTTCGAACATGAGCAAGAAGAGGAATTAGATAAATATAAAAAGTTTTACAAGAATGATTCAAATTATGTTCAAGAAAGTTTTGAAGTTTTGGACACAACAAAAAAAGATACATCTTTTTTCTCCATCAATTGATAAACTTCTTGAGCATGATTTGAAGTTACTTCCTGAACATTTGAAGTCTGCCTTTTTAGGTGGTTCCTCAACATTACCTATTATAATTTAATCAAAATTAACTACTGAAGAAGAAATGAGTTTAATGATACTTTGAAGAGTTGCAATAAAGCCTTCGGATGGACAACTACTAATATAAAAGGAATCAATCCTTCAATCTCTATGCATAGAATTCATATGGAAGAGAACTGCAAACCCATCGCTGATCCTCAAAGGAGATTGAATTTTATTATGAGGGAAGTTGTTAAGAAAAAAAAATTTAAGGTGGCTAGATGCAAGAATTATCTACCCCATTTGACATAGTGCATGGGTTAGTCTGATTCATTATTTTCCCAAGAAAGGAGGAGTGACTGTGACACTGAATGAGCATAATGAGTTAATACCAACAAGATAAGTCACAGAATGACAAATCTGCATTAATTATAAAAAATTAAATCTCACCACAAGGAACGATCATTTTCCGCTACCCTTTCTAGATCAAATGTTGGATATAATAGCTGAGCATAAATACCTTTTTTTCTAGATGGATATATTGGTTATCACTAAATTCAAATAGCTTATGAGGATTAAGAGAAAATAACTTTTACCAATCTTTTTGGTGCATTTGCTTTTAAAAGAATTCCCTTTGGTTTATGTCATGCACCTGCTACATTTCAAGGATGTATGATGGCTATTTTTTGTGATTTAATTGAAAAAGGGACTGAACTTTATATGGATGATTTTTCAGTATTTGGAACTTCATCTGAATGAGGTTTAGAACATTTATCAATTGTTCTTAAGCACTGTGAAGAAGAAAATTTGGTCCTTAACTGGAAAAATGCCAATTCATGGTAGCAGAAGAAACTATTTTGGGACATCAAATTTCAGAAAACGATATGGAAGTAGACCGTACAATAGCTCAAGTGATCGCTCATTCACCTTACTCAACAAGTGTGAAGGAAATTAAGAGTTTTTTAGGACATGCAGGATTCTACAAGCGGTATAATAATGACTTTTCAAAAATTTCTAAGCTTCTATATCATCTAGTTGAAAAATAAGGATGTAAAATCAAGACTTATAAGATGAATTCATCTCTTTCAAGAATTTGACTTTGAGATAGTAGATAGAAAGGGAGCTGAAAATTAAATTGTTGATCATCTATCTAGGCTTGAATTAAAAAACCCACTCTATATAAAAAAAGATATTAATGAGTGGTGTATTTCATGGTATGTCGGAATTGTGAAATTCATTGTTAGTGATATTATACCCTATTTAATGACATACCAATAAAAGATAAAATTTATATCTAAAGCTAAGATTTTTTTTTTTGATTTGACTGATTTTTATATAAATAAGGAAATGATCTTATTATTCGAAGATGTGTGCTTTTAGAAGAAACTTATGAAATTATCAAAAATGTCATAAATCTGATTTTGGGGGACAATTTGTTGTTGATAAAACTACATAAGAAAATTTACAATCTGGATTTTATTGGCCAAAAAACTTTAGAGATGTTAACACTTACATCAAAACTTGTGATTGATGTCAACGAGTAGGAAATATTTCTTAATGAAATGAGATGCCCCTCAATTATGTGTTAGAAGTTAAGATAATTTGATGTTTGGGGATTAGTTTTCATGGGACCATTTATACCATCTTTCAAAAATTTATATATATTGTTAGAAGTAGATAATGTATCCAAATGGATAAAAGTTATTGCTTTACCTTGATGTGATGCTAAAAGTGTTGCAAAGTTTTTAAAAATGATATATTTTGTAGATTTGGGATGCCGAGAGTAATCATAACTGACGGGGAAGTCATTTCAGAAATGCAATGATGGAAAAATTATTAAAGAAATATCATATTAACCATTAAATTGCTGCTACTTATCATCCTCAGACAAGTGGTTTGGTTGAATTGTCCAATCGTGAGATTAAAATAATATTGGAAAAATCTATGAATCCAACCAAAATGGATTGTTTATTTAAACTTCCGTACGCTTTCTGGGCTTATAGGACTGCATATAGAACTCCCATAGGAATTTCTTCATAGAGGCTAGAGTTTGAGAAAGCTTATCATTTACCAGTTGAACTTGAGCATAAAGCATATTAGCCTATTCAAAAAATATTTATAATTTAAAGGATGCTTGTGAGAAAAGACTATTACAATTAAATGAGCTTGAAGAGATAAGGAATGAATCTTATGAAAGTGCTAAGACTTACAAAGAAAAGATGAAGATGTGGCATGATCATAGGATTCTTACTAAAAATTTTGAGCTAGAACAACAAGTTTTTCTTTATAATGCAAGGTTAAGAATATTTCCAAGAAAATTTAAGTCCAGGTGGATGGGCCCATTTGTTGTGATAAAATTTTATCGCTATGGAGCTGTGGATATCAATGATTCTAAAAATGATAAAATATTTAAAGTGAATGGTCACAACCTGAAACCCTACTTTTTAGGTGACCAACTTAAACTGAATGATCTTATGTTGTTGGGTCAACCAGAATAAACGCTGGTTCCTTTGGCTTGATGATGTAAAACCAGGCGCTCTATGGGAGACAACCCATAGTTATTTGTGTGTTTATTTTGAATGTTATATTTTTGTGTTTGAATTAACAAATTTTGGTAGTAATTTGAATATATAATTATTTAGTGATTATTCTAAGAGATTAAAAGATGACTTAGACATGCTAGAACAAGTATTTGGACATTAAGTTGACATGTGCTAAATTGAGCACTAACGCTTAAGCGCCAACATCCGACTCTCAAGTGCGGCAATTAAAATCATGTACAAATTTCAATTCTAAGAAGTTTTAATCATTATTTTTTTTAGCTTTAACATGGGAAAGAAATTTTGAGATGTGCCTAAGAGTTGAAGGGGGTTTAGAGCCTATAAATAGAAGGGTTATGTGAGTATTTATACCACAATTCAATTCTAACAATAAATTTTAAGTGAGAAGACAGAGTTTTCACAAAATGTCATCCTAGGTGAGTGATTTGAAGAAAAAGGAGTAATTAATGAGAAAGAATTTCATTATTCAGAGTGCACAAGAATTATACAACGGTTTTTTATCTGTTAGTATCGAAGGAATAGCGGAGAAAATCATTAAAATTGAGGCTGTCGTGACTTCAATTGAGGTAAAAGTGAATGAAGTTAACGCACATCTGGATCATACAAGATGGCAACTTAAGATGCAGTTTAACCATACCAGTTTTGTAAAAGAAGTGGACAAGGCTATATAATTGAAGAAAAAATGGATTGAAGAAGATTCAACCAGGGTTATTATTCATCATCTGTTTTACTAGATTTACCACCATCTGTTTTACCAGATTTACATTCCAAATATTGAAGGAGAGACTAATGATAGGCTAGGATTCATTACACCAAACGAAGAGTAGAATTTAGTTCTTTGTTTAGTGTTTTTTGGTTAAAGTTAAGTGTTTTTAATGTGCTTTTACTATTAAGATTATCTAGATTTTGCGTTAGGAATTTTCTCATCCATGACTATTTTGATTGAGAATTTATGTATTGAAATTGTTTGTAATTGTTCATTAATGAATATATGTGTTCGTTTGTGTGAAATTTCATGTTATTCAGTGTTGAATCAAATTTTTTAACAATGGTGAATCTCGAGAAAGAGGGGAGTTGAAATGGGAAAAAATAGTTATTAAGGATTTATCAGACCATGTAAGGCTGACTGACAAGCTAGAAGTGCATTTTATTTAAAATTTTAAAAAATTTGAAGAAAGAATTGCTAGATTTGATATCCTTGAGGTAAGAGCTTCATTTCCATGTAAAAATTTTTTATTTTCACCATATATTTTGAGCACATAATATATCTATCTGAAAATCACTGTTCATTGTGAAAATTTGAGAAAATTCTATAGAAAATACATAGATATGGTTGTTTAATCTTTTAGAAGTTATGTTTAATGATTTAAAGTTGAATTGGGAATTTATTGTGAATTTTATGTGATTTTTAGAAAGGGCACCAAGGATGAAGAGGAGCAAGGGAAATGCCCAATTTTACTCAAGAAGATTGATACAGGGATGCACCGCAATCAAAAAAGTTGATTCCGGAGTGTTGTTTTAAGAGTCCAAGAGGAGCTGTAGAGGATTTGATTGTTCACCGCAAGTGGGAGCAGTTTTACTGTTTTTCTATTGTGGTAGTTATTTTAGTTGTTCATGATTTTGTGCAAATCTCCCCGAGGCTGAAGAAGGAGTCATGCTTAGAGGGAAGACAGTGCCTTCCTCATATGAGGTAATAAATCAGTTTGATCATTTGCCCCCAAGTACTTTATGTTTTTATTTGATCTATAGTCCACGTGAGGAGGAGTTAGACAAAATTATTTCATCGTTGACTGGAGGAAGAGGATTGTGAAAAATTACCAATGAAAGGGAGTCAACTTCCCCACTTTTAAGTCAGATGCCACTGTGAAGGCATGACACTATTTTATTTTTGCCCTTTTGATGTTTGTCAATCATCTTAGTGAAGTGACCCATGATCGAGAAACTTTGAACTACTATATTCAGTAGTTCAAGTCTATCGACATTGGAGCTTTGATTCATAGTGTTATTACCAGTTATGTCATTGTTGCTACTACTGCAAGTTTGAGATTTGTATCCTTGATCTTTTCATTATGTGAGTAGGCTGGAGTTAGATTTGATAGTTGGGAGGAGATATTGCAGCCACTTAAGCCTATTACTAGTGTGAATGTGAAGTCTTATTCACATCATTTACTTTTTAGCTGGAGAGGTTGATTTTCTAGTAGTTCAGCTACTTCGACATCTCAAGCTTCCACTTCACGTTCTTCTACATTACAGGGTTAATCTTCTGGTCCTGATTCTCAGTCACAACAATTGCAGAGGATATTGAACAATGTCATTTACACCACTAAAAAGGTAATAAATTTAGAAAATTTTACCGAGCATAAAGATGGATATATGAGAAGGCATAGTGATTATGAGGAATAATACAACTCATCGATGGAATGCCTCATGAGAGGTAACCAGAGTGTAGTTTTCCCTCAATATCCAAGATATCCATCAAATTAGCTTACTACTACTTGGCATAGTGATTAAAGTGATGCTGAGGAAGATGATGATTAGATTGGTTCTATAGTTTTGTTTTTTTTTTTTTTTTTTATTTCTTTTTTTTATGTGTTGATGTGAACTGTTTGTGGTGCAGTTATGCTATACCTTTGTTGCGTTTTGAGTTGTATTTGTTGAAACTATTAGTTTTCTCAGTGTTTTTTTTATTAGACACTGTTGTGATGTATTTTTATTTTTGTGGTAGTAATTGTGTTAATTTTATTGTTTAGTGTATTTAGTTACTTTGTGTTGAGCTTAGTTCTGAATCTTAGGAAGGTTTAAATTATTGCTAACTTTTACTTAAAAACTTCATGTTTAAAATGTTTAATTTACTACCAGATATTTTCTTTATGTTGCAGTTGTGAATGTTTGTTAGGGTGTTTGTTTGTTTTTTATGTTATCCTCCACTGCATAGAAGTCTAATGAATCTCTATATATTAAGTAAATTAAAATTTGATCAATTTAACTTTTACTCCTGTTTTAATTTTTTACTTGTATATTAGGATATAAAAATTCATGTTAACATGTTATTTTTAAAATTTATTCCTGCCAATAAATACATATGACGCTAGAATGTTTTATTTTATTTAAAATTTAAGTTTGGGGGAGGGGTTGAAAAAATTTTTAAAAACTTGAAATTTATTTGTTCTCAAATGTATTTCAAATAAATTTGATTTTGATTTGAAGAATAATGATCATATAAATAAAGTTATATTAGGAAGTAAAATTTTGAGTATAGAAATGAGTAAGAGAATTTAGTTAAAAGTTATAGTAATGAAGAAAAACTTAAAGTTACAAAATGATAAATATTGTGTAAAATGAAAAAGGAGAAATTGTATTTTTGAAAAATATAGAAGATATAGACTTTAGATTTCAAAACATAAATTTTCTTTATTGAATCTAATTTTTAAAAATTATTATCATGTTCTGAAGTAAAGGAAATAAATCAACTCTTTGCTTTAGGAAAGGAAGAGTGGAATTCAAAATCATTAAAGACCTATCCAGATATAGTAATTCTTTCCAAAAAAAATAAAGAGATAAAGAAAAAAAAGAGAAAAGACAAAGAAAAGAAAAGAAAAGTTGAAAAAGGGTGGAGAAGCTTGGGGATTAGTGTCTAATAAAAAATTGGTTCCACATCTGATCTCCTTAAAGTAAAAGACTTGAGAAACTCTTAAGCTTAAGGATATAATATAGTAAGTAAAATTATGCTTAATAAAAATTTTTAAGTGGAGATGATAGAATACTTAAACTCTATATTTGGAAAATCTACAATATTTATAAAGTAGATAGAAACTCATATTTTCAGACTTCCTTACATTAAAAATTTCTAAACTCTAAGTTGGTCTCATTTACTAATATTTTTTCTGTATTTTACTTCTATATTTCTACATAAAGTCTTAGAAACTCCTAAAGAAGAGCATATACACAATCTACTTATTTAGCTTTTAAAAGATTAAAGTGTCACTTGAGTACACGTAAACATTTTAAGTTTTAGGGATTCTGATGCACCTAAAATATATAGCTTTTTTTTACACACTTTTTTACCTATTTTTGTGATACTGTGTTTTAATTAAAGGTATTTGTGTGCTTTTCTCTCAAGTACAATCAAATTGAATAAAAATAGTAAAACCAGTAAGAAAGAATCAAATGGAGCGAAAATGATCTGAGGCGTGTAAGCGCCAGTCCTAGAGAGAACCGCGCCTAAGCACCAGGTATAACATGCATAAGCGCAAGAAGTAGTTATTTGATGATTCATTGAATTTGCACTAACCCTATATTTTGAGTGAAAGAAGAGAATTCGAAGGAACATAAAGACATCTGGTTGAGTGGATTTGAGATAAGTGTTTATCTTTCTGACTACAATTGGTTTAATTTGGAATTTTTGTTTTTATGCAACATTTCTACTTTTAAACTCAAGTGTGATTATGTTTTCTCCATGAATTCTGAGTAGTTTATTTATTTTTTTACTTAAAATGATATGTGATTAAATATTGAAAGGAAGTTGTTTAAAGTATTAGAATTTAATGTTGGAGAAAGTTTTGATGATTTTAAACCTTATACTTCATTTACTTATTGATTTGGACAATTAAAATGTTAATACTTGCTGTGAGAACATGAAAGATCCAAAATGGCATTGTCTCAGTCAACAAATAGTAAGAATCACATTTTATTTCATGGATGAGACTGTATTTCATGGGGTTTAGTGCAAAAAAATTGGGAAATAAACTTTGAAGAGTGCATAATTAAAGGACTTTAGAGTGATAGGCTAAAGTCCCCAATTTGAATTATAGTTTTTTGTTCTGATAAGAGATGTTTGCTCTAGGTGGAGGGAGAAGAGCGGACTCTAGAGTGACAGCAAGCATCTTCCCTACCTAACCAATCTTCAAGTCTATTCAAACTATAGATTAGCCAATGTTCTTTATAGTGTATCTAGTAAGGGAAAAAAATATTATTGCTCCTATTTGACACAACACTATTAGAATACTTCCACAGTAGCATATCTATACTTGTTACTGACTCATGATAAGGAAAAAGATATTTTATTTATATTGCCTTCTTCTTGCAAGTATTTACTTAAGTTAATTAGTTGCTTGCTTTATTTTTAATTATCAAATATTTACAAAAAGAATCAAATTTTCATTCCTATTATAGAATTTAGAGTTTAAGTAAGGGTATTTTGCAAAGTAGGATTTTGTTATTTAATTTCTTTTATTTTTGTAAGTTGCATATTGTATTTATCCATGTGAATTTGATATTTGGGGCTTAATAAAAAATTCCTATATTACTTAATAAAGATATGTATACTTGCTTAGTATCCTATAATTAAATATTATAACTTTATTCTTATTTTCTCTTTAGTGAAAAGTTTACCTAGCTTTTTCTTGGGATCATGTTTTTGGCTTTGTTACAATGTAAGAAACATTATTAAGGAATTAAGCATATAACTTCATACATCACATTTAACATATAAACAGAAAATCAGGATTAGTTCCCCAATTCACGAGACCATTGGTCCATGGCACCATTAGAGTGGGCTAAGAGCATCTAGGGTGGTTCGTAGGATCTGGATGGCTGCTGAGTTGGTCTAAGATAGGCTACACCATGTTACATGAAGTGAGTTTAGGGTTTTTATCTGAAGACATGGGATTTGGCTTGGATTTAGATTTGAACTTGGCTAGGGTTTGGATTAGACTCAATTGAATAGTCAATTTTGTAAAATTGAAGGGGTTGGAAAGCTAAATTTGGTGAAATTTTGAGGTTAGGCCAATTTGGGGTATTTACATTGGACTTGGACTTTGTGCTTGAAATTTGGTTCTATTTAACATCCATATAGCTCCAAAAGGGTTGGGACATGATTAATTTTGACTTAGAACTGAAATTGGATGAAATGGAAGTCATTTGGTGGAAGTTTGAGAAGATTTGAAGAATTTAGGCATTTAGGGGAAATTTAAGAATTTTGGTCAAAATTAGCCAATTTGGTCAAATTAAGGCCAATGGAGTGTTCAAATGAGTCTTGGAGATATTTGGAGTGATTTTGGAGATGTTGAGAATTTTTGGAAATATTGGGGTATGCCCGTATTTTAGTAATTTTTGGGGTTTTTGAAGTATTTTGGGAATTTTGAAAAATTTAGGGTGTTTTGGTTTATTTGAGTGGTTTCAAATGGTTTGAAATGATTTTTGGATAACATTAAGAGTTTTTGATCAATTTGAGAAAATTAGGGTTTCAGGGGTATTTTTGTAATTTGATGAAGTTTGAGGCTAAAATGGTCAAAATTGGGAATTTGGAAAAATTGAAATCAATTAAAAATGGAAGTCATAAAATCACCCTTATGGTGTCATGAGACCAAGGGAACCTCATTTTGGATCGTCCATGTACTGGTCTTAGCCGAACCTTAACTTAGGGCTAAGGGTCTTGGGGACCACCCACATGAGTTTCCAACAGAGTAGGGGAGTAGGTTAAGAAAATTTGGTTCAGGGTTTAAGTTGTGAGTGAATGTGAAAGGTTCATGTGTGTGTATGTGTAGATCTGATTAAAACCACTCCACCCAGGGCTAACCCTAAGGCCAAACAGTCCTATGACCACTCCACCGAGGGCTAACCCTAAGGCCAAACAGTCCTATCGGAACTCATCTTGAGCTCCAACATGTTGGCTCCACCTAATAGATGCTAGAGGTACGAATCGACATGTGGAACTCCTAGAAGAGCCAAGAAGCATTTAGAATTTCTATTGGTCAGGGTTCCATCCCTATTTCACTGGGAATAGTCAACAGGAAAGTCCTATCGCTTGATCCTAGATTTCTAAAGAATAATTTAGACCTCTACCAAAAGTGAGGTCAACAAATGGACTCCCAATAAGGGTGGGGTACTGGGCAAGCACACCGCAAGTATTGACATTGACCGATATGATCAACAAACCAACACAACTGCCTAAGCCAACAATCTCATAGAAGAGAAGAGAGAAAATCTATATAGGTTCACGTTGGGGAGCAAATTGTGACTACTATTGGGGATCGGAAGCCAAGTTTCCGGAGACAAACTAAAGGACATCAACAGTCGCAACAAAGATTTGATTCAATTTTAAAAAAAGATTTTAATTTTAATTAAATTAATTCAATTTCTATTTTAATAAAACTTTGAAAATTAAGGATGTACTAAAAGACCGGATTGAGATGGAAAACTCAGGGACTCACATCCAGCTCAAATAACCGATCGAGGAGAAGAGGTGCTACATTGGGGAGGAATGCTTATGGAATTACATCCAACCCAAGAGGTAACAAAAGGGGATAGGAAGAAGGTCTATCCTAAGGTAATTTCAAATTTGCTACATTGAGAAGAAAAGCCTTGGGACGCACATCCAACTCGAGAGGTAACGAAAGGTGTCACAATAGGAAGGAAAGCTCGATGACTTACATCCATCCTAAAAGGTGACGAGAAGGGAGTAAGATGGAGGCCTAAAGTCCTGAGGGAGAATAACAGAGTTCTAAGGTTCTAAGTGGTAAGGTGGGAGTAGGATGGAGGCTTATGATCTCAAGGTAGTAGAATGGAAGTTGACGGTCTTAAGTGGCAAAGTTGGAGTAAGATGGAGGCCTACGGCCCTGAGGGAGTAGAATGGATGTCCATGATACCGAGTGGTAAGTTGGGATTAGGATGGAAGATTATGGTCTTGAGGGAGTAGAACAAAGGTCTACGGTCGTGAGTGTAAAGGTGGAAGTAGGTCGGAGGCCTGCAGTTTTGAGGGAGTAGAACGGAGGTTGATGCGGGGCGATTTAGTGTGGCAATTTTGCAAATATTTTTCAATATTACAAAATCACACGCAGTAGATATATAATAAATATGAAATATAATCCCAACCAAAAATATCTTTTAAAACTTTTTCTAAACTGACAAAACCCCTTTAATATCAACGCAAGTACACGTAATAAAGGGCTCTAATGGAGTTCTTTATATCGATCCCACAGAGAAGTTGGAAAATCCTAAAGTAAATTATGAAAATTATTTTATAACAAAAATAGAACAAAAGTGAAAGTAAAGTGCAAAGTTTGAAAATTAACTACTCAAGCGAATGCTAATTAAAATACAGATGTAAGACTACAAAAGTTAAACTAAACTAAATACTAAACTTTCAAAAGTTAAATTACAAAAATTAAACAAAAATTTTGTTGTGTGGAAAGTTCAAATTTAAGAAAGCATCATTCCCCTTTACAATGAGTATATGTATGTGAAGAAATTGAAATCATTTGAACATATATATAAAAATTATTTGGTGCCAAATAAAAGCAATCATATTCTTTACCCTCTTTCGAGTGCTATAAAGAACATTAACTAAACCAGTGGATACCGACTGCTACTTTCGAGCTCCCAGTACTCCCTCACCTGAGGCTAACAATATCGCATTAGTTTCCACTCAACTTGATCAGATTGGAGATTTTATATTGCCACCTTAAAATCTCCAATTCTGAATCCAACATAATATAATTCTATATTTATTTGCTCCCAATCCCATGGATGGCATACTCTCCCGTGATTCTCCCCCTGTTGCAGAAATCTTATCTCATTTATGAACCTCTCTCAACAAGTTATAATATTTCAATTGGTCAGATCAAAAAGTAAATGAAGATCAGAGTTCAAATCATCACAAATTATTATCATTTAATA
>NW_018165600.1:19604-20616 GCF_001263595.1 Phalaenopsis equestris | reverse complement strand
GGTAAGGGGGGAGCAAGACGGGGGCCTACAGCCCTGGGAGAGTACAACGGAGGTCTATAGTACTGAGTGTAGAGGTTGGAGTAGGATAGAGGCCTACAGTCATGAATGAGTACAATGGAGGTCTACAATCTCGAGTGGTAAGTTGGGAGTTGGACGGAGGCCTTTGGTCCCTAATAGTAGAATGGAGGTCTACCATCTGGAGTGGTGACCAAAGGAAAATATGTTGAGATTTTCATACCTATTTTACACTAATTTTGATGATATTTTACTTTAAAGAAGGGTATTTTTCATATTTTGTTAGAGGTATGATGAGTTATGGGCATTGGAGCAAAAAGATGCAAAAATGGTGCAATTTGGAGCAACAACGAGCAAGAAATGAAATTTTGCCCTGTAACCTTTCGATAAGTCTTTCGATGCATAATATCTTTTAAACTTCTTGCATATTTTTGAATGAGATTACACTTTAAAGGAAGTTTGTTTTTATGCTTATCTTGTAGGGTCATCTAATAGGAATAGAACGCAATTGAAATGCGACGAAACGGAGCTAAAACGGAGCCAAACGGAGCGAAAAAGTGGAGTTGCTGCAAGGTGGTTGGAGCCGCGCAGTCTGCCCGCCGATGCCGCCAAAATGGCGCCGACGGCAAAATTTACCCAAGAAGACAGAGAAACGACAGAAAAGTTCGCCGACAGCGCCCTCGAGCCCGCCGACAGCACCCGGGAAGACTGTGGACCGACATTTGGCAGTTATGGGCTGAAATTCAATGTATTTAGACGTTTTTTGGAAGGGTGCTTGTGGCAACTCTTCAAAATTCATCCCTACACTTTAGAAGAACAAATTTAGGTTAGAAAAAGTGGGGATGTGTGATAGGAATGTTAGGAAAAGTGTGGAGAAAGTTTAGTTTTCTTAGAATAGGAGTAAAAATGTTGATTTCTACCCTTTTGGAGAGATTAGAGAGGAGATTTTGAGAGAATTTGTAAGGAGATGTTCTAGCATTGCATGGATCAGTGGGAG
>NW_018165600.1:17671-18555 GCF_001263595.1 Phalaenopsis equestris | reverse complement strand
CACTAGAGCCCTGTATTACTTGAGCGATACGTATACTTGCGTTTGAAATTGTGACTTTGCAAAATCATTATAAATATATAAATCTGGGTTCATAAATTCTTGCATATATAAAGTCGCTGTCAAGTTTTTGGCGCCGTTGCCGGGGAAGCTTCGGTAAGAACTTTAGGAGAATTTTAGTTGAAGTTATTAGGATTAGAATTTGAAAACTGTAGCGTCGTAAACATTGTTTTGCGTGAAAAGTGTTTTTATATGAAAAAGTGTTAAAAAAAACTGTTTGTGTGAAAAATAAGGTGTTCACGAAAATGTTTTGTTGCGTTGAATATATTGCATCTGTTATTTGTTTAATTGTTAATGTATTGTTTGTTGTGTTGCGTATGCTAAACAAAGGATCTGAAGAACTTGTGTCTTATGATCCTGAGTTTGAAAAAATTAAAAAATAAAAATAAAAAAGAGGACTCAAAAAACTAGAAATGGAAATGGAAAACTTTTGAAATAATAACTTGGAAAATCATCATACTTCATTAAGGGATTATGTAAATCCTACAATAGATTAAATTCACTAAAGTATACAAAACCCTATCGTAGAAGCTGACTTGTTTGAAATAAATACTGAGATTATCCAACTGGTGCAGAACAATCAGTTTGGGGGAACTCCTTTGGAGGATCCCTATTTACACTTATCAAATTTTATAGAACTTTGTGCTATATTTCATTATAACGGTATGTCAGAAGATGCTGTTAGACTAAGGCTTTTCCTTTCTCACTAAGGGATAAGGCTAAAATGTGCTTATACTCATTAGCACCTGGCTCTATTAAAAATTGCGAAGAGTTAACTACAAAATTCCTAACTAAGTATTTTCCACCTTCAAGGACTACTAAACTTA
>NW_018165600.1:12433-17536 GCF_001263595.1 Phalaenopsis equestris | reverse complement strand
TTATAATGGGTTAGTAGAATCCCTTAGGTTTATAAATGATGTTGCTGCTGGTGGATCATTAATGTCAAAACCATTTGATGAAGCGTATGCGTTAATTGAAAATATGGCTACAAAAAAATTTCAATGGCCCTCTATAAGGGTAAATTCTAGAAAGGTAGCCAGTGTTTATGATACAGATGAGATTATAATTTGACTAAGGACCTCTTAGTTAAACTAAGGACTAATTCTAGAAAGGTAGCCAGTGTCTTAATCCACATTCCAAACTAAGGACCAATAGTACTAGATTAGAATTTGACTAAGGACCTCTTACCTCACTTCCCTATGGGATCGATAAACGGGACTCCACTGGAGCCTTCTATTACATGAGCGATACGTATACTTGCGTTTGAATATGTGACTTTACAAAATCATTATAACAATATAAATCTGGGTTCATAAATTCTTGCATATATAAAGTCGCTGTCAAGTGGTAAAGTGGGAGTAAGACAGAGGTCTACGGTCCCTAGAGATTAGAATGGAGGTCTACGATCCCGAGTGGTAAGGTGGGAGTAGGATAGAGGCCTACAGTATCGAGCGAGTAGAATAGAAGTCTACGGTCCCGAGTGGTAAGGTGGGAGTTGGGAGGAGGCCTACAGTCTTGAGGGAGTAGATCGGAGGTCTACGGTTCCAAGTACAGAGGAAGCTGTGATAATTGTAGAGATAGTGGAGGATTTTCAAAAGTACAGATAATACAAAAGATTCATGGAATCATATGTAGAATGTGAAATTTTCTAAAATAGATATGAAGATCCATGAAATTTGTGCAAAGTCTGACTTGTGGAAATTTGTATGGGGAACGCGAGATGTGAAAGAGACGTAGAGTATGAAGTCTCGAAGAAAATCATTGAACATTTTATTATTTGCATTATTATTAAGATTATCATATTCAATATCTTTTATGTTTGCTTTAATTTTGAATTTTAATTTTCATTCTTTTTTAGATTTCGTTGTATTGTTCTTTGTTCCTTAAAATTTATGCTGAATACGTGGTCATGCTGCTTTTCATTAATTGCACAAAAGAGGTAAGTTAAAAACATATGTTGAAATCTGGAATGAAGGTTGTTAAATTTGCTTCAAACATGCAGTCCAACTGATCAGATACTAAAACTATCCAAAACAACATGTCGAATACATCTGTTGAAGTTGTAGTATCATCTATCATATCCTCTCTACTCTAACGCAGAGCAAAAAGTAACATGTGTCCATCCTCTGGGGTAAGTTAGTGATCAAGCTAACCTTCTAAGCCACGTTTTAAGACAAATGTCCTTTCGCGTGTACTTAGAGGTACATCTATCTCACAGCTCGTACGAGCATAATTCTTCTAACTCTGGATCTAGTTAGAATCCATAAGGTATCTTAATGTAATCCATTTTTCGCAATTTAACCGAGACTCTGAATCTTTTTTAACTATTATTTCTTTTTTTTTTAAACAGATGGTAAGGTAGGCATAGTGATGGTGAATCCAGCAGCAGTATGTGTGAACATTATGAAGAAACTCATCGTGTCAAAAAATATCCATCTCCCTTTTGAACAATATATTTCTCTTTCATCAACTGAATTTTTTTTAACTATTATTTCTTTTTTTTTAACAGATGGTAAGGTAGGCACAGTGATGGTGAATCCGACAGCAGTAGGTGTGAACATTATGAAGCGGACGGATGTGGAGATAACAGACTTAACAGGTGTTAGGATAGTAGCGATCTTCATCTTTTTATAAGAACAGAAGTTCTGGGGACAGTTCAAATTTAACTCAATGGACAGCTCGTGAACTTCTGGAGCAACAACCTTCATGATGACGAATGGGGTCTTGCCAAGTATGACCTCAAACTCATCAAATCCAGCTCCAAACTTGATTTTTGGTGCAATGTTAGGTTACAAGTGAAAGTGAGGGTAAGGAACACCATCATAGTATCTTCAGAGGAAAAGTTCTGAGGGTTAGTATCAGCCATCACATTGAAATTTCATCGTGAACAATTAAAAATTAACAATGACGGTTCAGTGGACTAGGTAAGTCTTTTCTTATTTCATTTTCAAATTTACATTTTATTTGTGATTATAACGTTAAAGAGTTTTGGTTAACAAATTAAACAAGGGTGAATAGACGTAACAACTTGGCTCACTTTTTAAAAAAAAAGCAATCCAAACCCAAAGGATACGAGTAAATGGTCAAGTTTGGGACCCTGTGCAAGAACAACTTCACAACGCACTTCGCTCAGGAAAAACTAATCCACCAACACCCCTATTGGGGGTCCGACCCCACACAGAAAGATAACGTCCTAATGGAATCCTTAACCTCTTTATTTAAAGGTGAGTAATGAGATGGTCCTGGGACTGAAAAGAGCTGACCGTACTTACCCAAGAAAGAAATGGGTGAAGTATGCTAATAAAAGAAGGGTAATATGGGAGGGACATGGACACAATTTTGATGTATGAAGACAAAACTTTCTTATCATAATAGAGAGAGGAACTCATCTCTAGTGGAGTCTCCAAAAAATGTCGATCATTAAAATTTATTTATATTTTGGAATTAATTTAAATTTAATTAATTTACATATAATTTTGATTTATAGAAAGTGTTATTTTAATTTTTGAACCTAATGTTTTAATTTTGAAAATACAAGACTGAACTGATCCCATATAAAAAATAGTTTAAATAAACGAGCACAACACTACAAGTGACATACCTATCCCGAGGAATACACATATCACTTATTTATGAGGCTCTGTTAAATAAACTACAGAAATTATGACATCCATTTGATCTGTTAATCATTTTCTTATATAAGCTGACAAGTTCCCCTATCTAATATGGAAGATTATATATGGTTCATATTACCTGGTCTCATAAAGTTGCATATAAAGGCAAGCCTCTATAGTTAATTAAATCTCAAATGACCGAGGTCATTTAAGAAAACTCTCAATTTAGATCAAAACATATTTCCTTCAAGAATTTCAAAGGATAGGAATTTTTAAAGATCAGACCAGGAAGTGTCAAATGGGAAAGGTTAAAATTTGGGACATTGTTATGGAATCCAAAAAGAGAAAACTAGGGGTTGTCCCAAAGCTCGAGGAGAACCTCAGTGACTTCCCATATATCCTATAGTTTGGCTTCAATTTCAGAGAAATATTATCGAATGTTTCATCCTATGAATGATTATTAATTAGAGCTTACATTTATTTGACAAAATCATACAAATAGCCTGGAAGATAGGAGTGTTTATGTTGTAACGACCAACAGCCTCAGAGCCTGAGATAAGTTAGGGTCTAAATTGCACAACATGGTTTTGCAAATGCCTAAAAATAAGGTGATGATTTATGTTTCACTACGCCAAAAACCTTAAAATCCTATGGCTTGTTATTTAATTCTAAGGAAAAGTTTGTTGTTGTAGATCCATTTGCAGTTGTAGAATGCTGCCCATGATGTTAGCTTCAAGATCCTTAGTGAAATAGCATTCCTAGAGTCTAAGGATTAAAAGGGTTAAATGACATGCTCAGTTCAATCATTATGGGGGTGGTTAAAGTTGCTTAGACTGACACATGATACAATCCCACAGTTCCCTCATTCGGGTACCATTATTTCATTTTGAATTTACTTAGCTTAAATGAGTTGTTAAGCTCATTTAAACTCGGAAGATCTCGTTAGCAACCGTGGGTTACCTCATCCGAGGGACTTCTGTAAATTTAAAATGATGCATTATAAATATGTTGTTTTTGTTGTTACTTTTTTAAAAAAAAGTTGTTCAGTTTTGAAATATGGTTTTCTAATTTATAGTGTTGGAAATGGTTTAGCAGGTAAAGCAGGTAAAGGTAAAAAAAACCAGTAAAGTTAAAGGAAAGGAAATTGCATTACAAAAATGTAAATGCACGTCATCTTCACACACTCACATTAAAATGTTAGAACTTACGACACATATATAATTTTATAAGAAATTTAAATAAAATAAAAGGAAATGGAAAGCAAGAAATTTAGTTCAATACGTATTTATCGAGCCCTAGTTCATAACTTGGTGGGTCCCTAAAAGTTTTAGTGGATGATTTTCTTGAACAAATAATAATAAGCTCAATTGTCCTTTGAAGTATCCAATGGATTCTAAAATGTTCGGGGCATAAACTTGAACAGCTTTTAAAAATCCTTCAAAATGTTTCGAGTTCATTTGAACTTATTATTTTGTTCAGTTAATCATGCAAATTTAATTTTAGTTTCAAAAAATTAATAGACCCTATGCTCACTGAGCCTTGATACTTTAATTGCCTCAAGAGTGGGGTAATCAGACAGTCAATTAATGTTTTATTTAATATTCATATGAATGGGTACCTTTATGGCAAACTCAAGTCATTGAAGACCTTGTTCCCGACACTGAAATTGAGTTTGTAGTGTTTTTAAAATGTTCATAATTAATTATATTATCCCATGTAAACCTCATTTAGCAATCTTGGATTAAACCTAGTTCACTGGTAAGCCCTTAACAATTTCGTGGGTAAATTTCCAATTATCAAAAATGTTAATTTAATTGAGATATGTTCTAATTAATGTATCGTACTATCAGTTAATCAACAATTAAGGGATTCAAAGAATTAAATTATTATATTCTTAATACAATCTCACTACCTTAGTATCATCTAGTTAAGTTGAATTCCATGTCATAATCATTTATAAAATTACAATTTTACCCTTACCAAGAAAATGTGGCAAATTGGTTTCTGCCTCCTAACCCATTATGTTTCAAACATTCAAAAGAGCTTATTATGATCAAAATTACCCATTCACCCATAGGATAACCTAAATTTTAATTGGCACATTAAAATCCAAAGTTACCACTTTGCATTTTTTTTAGACTAACTGAGGGTTCAATTTATTATATACAAATGTTGTGAAGAGTAAAGGAAGTGAATTTGGTGGAATTTAATATGTTAAGAGATTCAATTTAGTCGAATTTTGAAGTTAGGCCAATTTAGGACATTTGGATTAAGCTTGAAATTTGGACTTGAAATTGGATTCAAATGGGCTATAATTTATTTTCAATTGTGCTTATACATGATAAAATTTGATTTGGATTTGAAATT
>NW_018165600.1:0-11983 GCF_001263595.1 Phalaenopsis equestris | reverse complement strand
TCTAAACCTTAGCCTAGGGCTAAGTTTTTGGGGGACTATCCACATGGGTTTCTAAAAGAGCGGTGAACCAGGCTAGGCATGTTTGGTTATGGATTTAGGTTATGAGTGAAAGTGAGGGGTTCAAGTGTGTGTACACAAGAATGAGCAATGCAACACCAACCAGGGATAACCCTAAGGCCAGGCAGTCCTATGGGGACTCCCTTGAGCTCCCCCAAGCTTAGCTCCATCCTACAAAGTGATAGAGGTCGGAACCAAGCATATGGAACTCCAAGAAGAGAAAGAAGGTATTTAGAGTTTCTAGGGGTAGGGTTCCATTACTAGTCCACTTTGAATAGTCAACAGGAAATTCCTATGGCTAGATCCTAAACTTCTAAGGAAGAAAGACTAGACCTCAACAAAAAGTGAGGTCAACAGGCGAACCCCCAAAAGGTGTGGTGAGCTGGATGAGTACACCGCAGGTATTGGCATTGACCAAAGAGATCAATAAAACAATAAAACCCAATACAGCTACCTAAGCCAACATGCTCATAATAGAATAAAAGAAGAGTGAAGAAGGTTTCCGTCGGGAAGTAGACGGAGATTCTCATCGGGGATCAACGGGTGTACCTTCAAATTGCCAATCTTAAAGTAGGTTTCAAAATTGGTAAAGTGATTTTGTGCTCACTAAACCCACATGAAGGGCTGCCCTATGGATTAAAGGAGACAACCATCATGGTAACTAATGGTCACAACAAAGATTTGATTTGATATTTAATATTCTTTTTATTTTAGTTGAAATATGAATTGATTTCAATTTGAAGAATTTTTCTAGAAATGAGAATATGTGGAGAGACCAAGTTGAGAGGGAAAGTACATGGACACACATCCAACTTGAAAAAGTGATCAGGGAGAAGGGCTGCTACAATGGGAAAAAAAGCTCAGGGACAAATGTCGAACCCAAGAGGTAGCAACAATTACAAAGAGAATGAGAATAGAATGCCATACTCCACTTATGGTGGTTTTATACCTATTTTGATGTGCTGAGATTGTCACATTAGGGATGAAAGCACCGAGAATCACATCCAAACTAAGAGGTAACAAAAGTGCTGAGAAAAGAATGGAATACCTTGCCTCATTTAAGAGGTTCTCACATCAATTGTGAGAAGGTTGTCACATTACGAATGAAAGCATAAGGACTTACATCCAACCTAAGAGGTGTAGAGCTACCTTGAGAAGGAAAGCTCAGGGACTCACATCCAACCCAAGAGGTAGCGAAGAGAATCAAAAATTAGATACTGACCCCGAGATGGAAACTTGAATTTAGTTACCAACCCCAGAATGATAATTAGAAGACTTACTCCATTTACGAGGTTCTCACACCAATCTCAAGGAGGTATCACATTAGAAGGAAAGAATGAAGATTCATATCCAACCTACGGGGTAACAATCTACTTTTGGAAAAAAAGCTCAGGGACTCACATCCAACCCAAGAGGTAGAGAAGGGAATCAGAATTTTGATACTGACCCCGAGATGAGAACTAGAAATTAGGTACCAACTCTGAAATGAGAATTGAAAGCCTTACTTTATTTAAGGGGTCTAACTCTAATCTAGAGAAGGGTGTCACATTAGAAAAGAAAGCATAGGGCCTCACGTCCAACCTATGAGGTGATGAGCTACATTGGGAGAAAAACTCAGTGACTCACATCCAATCCAAGAGTTATCAAAGGGAATTAGATTTTAGGATCTTTGGATACTGCTAATATTCATAGTACAACAATAATTCATATTAAATTTTACTTATATTTCCTTACTTTGCAACAAAAACAAAAACTTGATCCTGAAGAAAAATAAGAATTTAACATTTAATTTATATATATTGGGATACTACACAAGTATACATATTGTTATGAAATAATAAAGGACTTCTTGATTAAGACCTGAACATCGAACCCACAAGGAGAATACGCAATATGCAGTATTGAACAACAAACTTTCTATTTTAAAAAAGACAATTACTTAAACTAGAGATGTATTCCTAGTAATTAAAATTCAATTCTTTTTGATACTTTTGATATTTTGACAAAACAGTAAAAACTTCTAAAGATAACTTGAGTTTATGAACAGAAAAGCACCTGATATGAGAACTAAACATGAAATTTTCTTTCTTCTTGTTATGAATCAGTAATAAGTATAATAATTTTGTTTTGGAAGTATGCAAATTGTGTTGTACCAAATAGGAGCAATAATATTTCTTTACCCTTACTAGAGATGTTGTAAAGAACATTGGCTAATTTAAAGTTTAAATAGTTCTAAAGACCGACTATACAGGGAAGATACTAGCTCTCACTCTAGAGTTCTTTTGATTCCTTCCACCTAGGGGCTAACATCTTGTATCAGAATTTAAAATAATAAACCAAGTTGAGGGCTTTAACCTGTCACTTTAAAGTCCTCTAACTCTACTGAATATTTCTCTATTTATCTACACTCAATCATATGAACTACATTCTCATTCATACAACCTCACGTGATTCTTTCCAATTGTTGATTGAGACAATACCAGCACCGGTCTTTCATGTTCTTACAATAAATTTTAACATCTAGATTGACCAAATCAAGAAGTAAATGAAGTGCATGGATTTAAAGAAGAAAGATAAAAAAAATACTTAGAATCCATGGAGAAAACAAAATTATACTCTATTTTAAAAGAAGAAATCATTCTCAAACCAACAACAAGTCTCAATTAAAACCAAAAGTAGTCTTAAAATAAAAAGATAAAAACTTATCTCAAGTCCTCCACCAAACTCTTAAAGTTCCTTTGATTCTCTTCTCTTTACAATTCAAAATGAACTAAAAAAAAGGATAAAATAAAAGTAAAAGTTGTGCTTAAAAATCTCTCCGAACTACTTCCCCAAATGAGAACTTTCAAAACTTTCCAATACTTTCAAGACCACTTTCACAGTTACAATCATCTTTCTTTTATAATTTTCCAAAAGGTGCCTTGGTTTCTCTTAAAAATATGTCTAGATTCAATGTATTTCTCCAAGAGATGCATCCTTTTGTGATAATTTTCATACATGGTGGTTATAACCACATATTAAGCCAACGGGTGCCACAAAAACCTCTTCAAAATTTGCAGAAACTGAATTTACTTGTCCAATAACTGCCACTGGAGCTTAAGCGTGGGGCCTTTGGTGCTTAAGCACAGCCTTCTCTGTTTAACCAGAGCTTAAGAGTTGGATCTGGTGCTTAGGTGCCAAAACTCTTTTACATATTTTTCACCTTTTTGCTCCAAATATGATCCTTTTTCATGGCTTTAAGCATGTAAGCAATTTTCACCCTTTTTACCTCTATCGACAAGAAGAACACAATAATACCTTCCATTAAAGTGCAATATCTCAAAAATAGGTGTAAAAATATGTCTAAAAATACTATATATTTTAGTTGTACTGACCCCGGGTTTGAAACGTACTGACCCCGGGTTTGAAACTAGAATTTAGGTACCAGCCTTGGAATGATAATCAGAAGCCTTACTTCATTTAAGGGGGTCTTGCACCTATCTCCAAGAGGGTGTCATGTTAATAAGAAAAGCACAACGAGTCAGATCCAACGTATGAGATGACAAGCTACATTGGGAAAGAAAGCAATGGGACTCACATCCAACCTAAGAGGTAACAAAGAGAATCAGAATTTAAGTACTGACTCTGGAATGGGACATAGAATTAAGGTACCAACTCCAGAATGAGAATAGGAAGCTTGGCTCAATTTAAGGGGGTCTCACACCGATTTCAAAGAGATTTTCACATTAGGAAGAAAAGCATAAGGACTTACATCTAATCTATGTGGTGACGAACTACATTAGGTTGGAATGCTTAAGGGACTCACATCCATCCCAAGAGGTAGCTGGAATTAGAATTTAGGTATTGATCCCAAGAGCATTGTGAGTTTGGAGAATTCATGGAAAGTAAGTGGAAGCTTCCTGGAATCTTTTGTAGAGTGGGAGACTTTGTCATAGTGAGAGTTGTAAGAACTTATGTGAAGAATGTAGAATTCATGTTGTGAGGATTGTAGAGTGTGGAGTGTGGAGGATTCGAGAGAATTCATTTATCATTTCCTTTTATCATCATTTTTTGTTATTATTAGGATATTTTTCGTGATTTTCTTTTTATTTTCCTTTAACCTTGACTTTTAATTTTCATTTGTTATTAAATTTCTTAATATCATTCTTTGTTCTTTAGAGCTTGGGACCAACGTATGGTCCTGTGCCTTTTTATCAATCTAAAAAACAAGGCAATTTAAAAGCATCTACTGAAATCTAAAATAAACTTTGTTGATTCTACTTTGAACATGTAGTACAACTAATCATATACTTACAGGAATCTAAAACGTTGGAAGTACATCCTTGTAAAAGCTGTTATCTCATATATAATATCTTCTCTGTTCTGACGCAATACAATATCAATTGTTTATTTTTAATCATCTAGTGATCGAGCTAACTTTCTAATCGTTGCACTGGAACTAAAGTCCACTCGCGTATATTTAGAGGTACAACTATCTCATAGCTCGTACGGGCACAGTCCCTCCAAATCTAGGTCGGGTTGATATGCATACGACACGTTGCTATCATTCATTTGTCATAATGTAATTGACTCCAAGACTTGGAGGAATGCAGTGTTTTGTAAGGTCTGCTCCATTTCCTTTCTAAATTAATGTTGATCCAACTTAAAGTGGATTCTCAACCAATCTTTGGAATTCTTCACAGCCAATGATATCTCTCTTTCCTGAACAGAATGTTACTTTGGCTCACGAATAAAACTATACAGAATGGTCTGATGAAGTCTTGAAGATCAATTTGGGGAGGCATACAGTCTCCTTCTTCATAGATGTTGATGATGCAACTATTTGGAATGCTTTCTGTTGGTTAATTTCTCCATTCCAACATCCTCAATAATTATCTTTATTGTTGATGGCATGGGATCCGCTTCATCATTTCTAAAAGCTCCTAAGAGGATGCCTAGTCTGTCTTTTGCAAAGTCATAACAACAGCCACCCTTAATGGTTATTATGCCTTTCCCACGCATCAATTTCTGCAGCTTGAATTTGTCTTCTTCCTTAACAATCCAACTCAACCTTTGTCCCTTAGATTAAATACGTAGTCAAGGATCTTCTTCTCATCTCTTTCTGAAAATACCCTGGTGAGTAGTTTGAGTCCATCCAAGATGTTGACAAACTTTCCTTGAATTTCTTCATAATGCTGAAATTCTTGTTTCCGGTCCCTATGTATCTTTTCTAACTTTGATCTGGGAAGTTACTGTCAATGTCAAGGCTACTCCTTTGATTCAGCTTTTGAAGCAATCCATAACTGTTGTGGCTCTGCAAACCTTAGTATATACAGTTCTATGTCTAAATGTTCTAAAGTTCTAAACACCATAGAGGAGGTTATACGATCTTCAAATGTCTCGTAATGATCTAGGTGGAGAACATTACGCTATATGCGTTCTATAAATGCTCCTACTAATGGTTTCTAGATCAGAATCTCTACATTGCATGTCTGCCACCCTGCACCAAATTCATTAGGGATCTCTGATGGTGTAGACTCTATGATGCCTCCCTAACACTTCTTCTTTCCAATCACCCCAAGGCTCTATGTTTGCAACGGTTGGGATTTCTATGTTTTGTCTTTCTCGATGGCGCATCTAAAACTCTCTCTGCAGAAGCACCGACTAAGTCTCATGTTAGTGTCGTGATCATGGACTGCAGGTGATTGAACCTTTCCATTGGACCCTACACATATTGAAATTTTTCTGCCTTCTTCCTCTTCAACGTAGAGTCTTCTTTAGTGATGAATCTTAACAGTGACTGTAGCCCATCTGTTTCCTGAAAACTAACTATGTTCATCAACGGGGGCCTCATAGTCCACGTAGACTTGGCCCTAATCCAAATAAAATTTATAATGTCGTCGTGGGTCACCTTCTCTTCGTCAAGTGCAATAATAAATTCATCATAAAAGGAGAAGATTAGCCTCTATCTTGACATCTTCTTGTAAAATATAGGAATACATCAGCACAGTGAAATTCAAAATAAATAAGAGCAATAACATATAATTATTAAGTAGATTTTAAGTTATACATGTGCACGCATTTTTTTTAATTCAAATGTATGAAAATCAAAATTTAAAAGAAAACTTTTGGTGTGCAAATTTAAATTTTATTTTATTAAAATTAGTTTTATAATAAATCATTGGAACCAGTCATAGATATTAGCCACATAACCATTCTCGAAACAACTATCACTTTCAAAATTTGTCCCAGAGAACATTAGGTTGCATAATATTTCTTTAAGTATTCTCCATTTATTGGTAGCGTGGGCCTCTTACCCTAGGAATCCACTAGCTAGTAACATCCTCCTGAATAGACATTCTCTATCACAAACAGTCCCTCCCAACTAGGTTCAGGCTTTCCACCTATCTTGTGATGTGGAAGGATAGGTCTTCTTAAAAATGTACAAGATCACCAACCTTGAATGTCCTTGGGCAGACCAGTTTATCGTGGGTCTGGATCATCTTGGCTTGATAAGGTTCTAGATTCTATTGCACTTTTAATCACTTTCCCTCAATATTTCTCCAATTCTGCAAGTCAGACCTTAGCGTTGTCTTTTGCTGCAATATGGTTAGCAATAGCAATCCCGAGAGATGTTAATTAAACCGAAAATGGGAGTACTGCCTCAGACTTTTACACAGGCGCATACAGTGTACACAAAGTATGAGTTATGAACGTTGTTTGGTAGGCTCACAAAGCTTCTAAACATTTCGTGTGCCAACCACTCTTGTTCACGTCCATTTTTTTCTTTAAAATCTGCATGAGTGTCATGTTGAAAGCATTGTGTCGGAATTAAAAGGTTGAGGAGATTCTTATTGGAAGTTGTCAGCCGCCAGAAACGAAATAGCGACGCGCGTTTCGGAAGGATATTTTACTTTACATATATATATAAGTTTTATAAAAATATGAAATCAAACTGACCCCATATTTTTCGTAGTTTAAATGAAAGAGCACATACCTCCAACCCTTTATCTACCCTAAGGGATAAACACAAGACCTGGGGATGAGGCTCGATCAAATAAACTAAGAAATATATGATGTCCATTAGGTCTCCAAAACCGTTTTATTTGTCGACAAGAAAATTAAAATGAGTTTATATTAAGTTGGGTTCGGACAAGCTTCCTATGAGGGCAAGCCCCTATACTTAATTACATCTTAGATAACCGAAGTCACCTATGAAAACTCTCGATAAAAATCGATAAATATTATCTGCAAGGAGTTCAAAAGGATAGGACTTTTCAACGAAATTGGACAAAGATATGTGAAATGGGAATAACTCAAATTTGGAAAGAATGGTTAAAATTTGGAGTATTTTGTTGTAGAGTCCAAATGAGGAAGAACTAGGGGATGTCATAGATCCGGAGGAGAACCTCGGTGACTTCGCAATCTATCCTATTGTTTCGCTTCAGTTTTGAGGAGAAATTATTTGAATGTTTAATCCTGCCAATTTTATTAATTTAGGACTTATATTTGTGTGAAATAATCAAACAAATAGCCTAGAAGATGTGAGGATTTAGGTCATGATGGATGACAACCTCTGAATCCTAAGATGAATTAGGGTTTATATTGTACAGCAGAGCTATACAAAGGCCTAAAAAGGAGGTGAGCATTTATGTTGCATAAGCACACAACCTCAAAATCTAATGGCTTGGTTGTTTAATTCTAAGAAGGAATTGGTTTAGCTGGGGAAGATAGCTTTTGCAATTGAAGATGGTCGTGAAGCCCACAGTGCTAGCTCCGAGCTCGTTTCCGTGAGAGTTTGAGTTTTCTAGTGTGTCAAGTTATGATGTCAAATCAAATGGCCCTATGTTTATAGTTATTTAAATATTATGGGGCATGTTAAAGTTGATTAGAGCGAAACCGGTCAGATTCTTACTGTTACCTCATTCCGGTACCACTATTTTCTTATGTATTCACTTAGTCTAAATGAAATTACTAAACTAAGGTTAATGAGTTCCATAATTTCATTTAGACCGTGGGAAGCCTTGTTAGGAACTGTAGGTTACCTCCTCTAAGGGATTCCTGATCATCCGATAAATACATCTTAATTTAGTTGCAATTGTGGTTTTGTGATGTTCGTGCTTAAATTTGGAGTTGTTTTATATTTTGAATGTTGTGGCGGGGGGGGGGGGGGTTGATTTTAGTTTTGGTTTTGGTTTTGCGACTATCCTAGCAGATTTGGTTTTTAAGTAGGGTATCATCTTTGTTTAAGATACAAGTTTGTATTTTAGTTATACATGCAGGTGAATAAGTAAATCACAATAAAAGCATACCTGGATGGTCTTTTTGTCATCTCCAACTGAAACTCAAAATGCATGTAAGGGTGGTTATATACCAATTCCTAGATTATATGTTGGTGAGTCCTAATTAGTTTGATTAAGGATGATTTTATTAAGCAAAAACATATCAAGTTTAATAGACCTCCAAGGTATCCAACAGGTCAGGAGAAAAAGGCAGGCACATGCTTTCACCTCCTCATTTAAGCTTATTATGTTGCTTAATAATTCATCCTGTAAATATTTCTAGTTTTCAATGAACATTGATGTTTAAATCATCCCTAAAAGTAGGGTGATTATCACATATCATTCAATTTGAGAATTATGCTTGTGAAGACCGGGCAAGTTAGTGTTATTAAGACACTTAACCAATTTTGGTTTTAACTTGGGCTTGTAGTGTTCACTTTCTAGTTACATTCACTTTTCTAATCCTCATTTAATCAAATTTGATTTAGCTTATGTCACTACTAAGCCCTTAAGATCCTGATGGATTTCTTAGTCATTTTGAAAGAGATTAAATTTTATGTTATAATAATCCATCATCAAAACATTTGAATGTCATTTGAACTCCAGATAAAGGTATTAAATTAGTAAGTTATTAACACCCAAAACTACCCCTAAGTCTAGGATTATTTAATTTTGTAAACATCTTAAATTTTAATCGTCTAGGAAATATCAATTTTATCCTTTAATTGGAAAAAGTGAGATTGATTTCTACCAATTAATCCCTTGTGTTTCAATAATCCAAATATGTTAATTAAGATCAAAGGTTATCCATATCCATTTCTCTTTCTTGAATTAAGCCAAATGTTAATTAAGACTAAATTTCTAAAATTAAACTTTTGCCCCTAAGGCTCTATCACTTCATAATTTATGAAATTTAATTCAAATGACTTTGGAACTCTTGTTCCACCTCACTCATGGGTCAATTGAAATATCAGAAAAGAAAATGTAATTTTTCAAATTATAATTTAATTTATAAATTTATTTATATGCAAGAATGGGATAAACAAGAAAACCATTGGGACAAATTTTTTTTGATTTAGTGAGTTATATTTGAATTAATAGAATTGTTTTAAGTTATGGAGTGTTAATTAATTATAAAATATTTTAATTGTGAAAAATTAAATTTTACATTTTTTTTAAATCTCTCTGAGGTCAAAGAATCTAGCGAAACAAATTTCACATTTTTTCCAATTTTTCTTTGAATTACTAGAATTATATAAGTGAAAGGATAAGAAAAAACATATTTTAGCCTTTAAAAATTATTTTTAGCTTTAAAATTCAATATCTTCACTTAAAATAAATTAGGAAAAATATTCCAAGTTCTCCTATGTGCTTAGGAAACTATTGAGAAAATTTTCATGAATTTTATCAAATTTGTGATTTTTATTAATTTTTTTATTTAAATATTAAAATAAGCTTTAAAAAATGAAGTTTTCATTTTAATAACAATTTTAATTTTACAAAATTCTCCTTATCACATAGAGGTCTCAAAACTAATTTTTATAATTTTTTGAGCTATATTTTAATTTTTAAAAATCATTTTAGTGTCAGAAACTCCATTCAACTTAGAAAATCAAGTTAAGTTATCAAATGAACCTCAAATATTTTGAAATTTTTATGGAGAGTTCTCTGAACTTTAAGTCACAATGACAATTAAAAATTAAGTCATTTAGATGTTTATTTTTCCCAAATTAATTTTCTTTGTTTTTTAGGGTTTTGTGAGATTTAAGTGTGTTCTTAAAGACTTGGCCTATGAAAAATTTTCCAAAGGGTTCTCTAATCACAATAAACCTTACAAAATTTCTTTGGATTTTTCTAAGCAACATGCTAATTATTATGATGAATTTATGCAAATAATAGACACAAATTAAAAATTATGGACCTTTTTCTAGAGGTCCTCTGACCTTAGAAAAATCAAAGGATATCCCCCAAGATAGAGGCAACAACATGCCAAAATATCAAGCCATGGTTAAATGTCTACATGCATGGAAAATTAAAATATTCAATTCAGTATTTAATTGATTAAAAATCAAATATACATCAAATAAACTTCAAACCATTTTCACATTGTTATCCTCTGTTCGCTGAGCACTAGGATTTTTTAATTTTTTTTTTATGATTTTTCTACACCAAGATAAGAATTTTTAAAGGTAGGAAGGATTTTATGAATTATTTAATTCCCTATTTTTTTACTTAAACACGCGGCGCCGCGTCATCTTCAGCGTCTTCAAAGCTCCACGCAGAGTCTTCTTATTTGGCACCACCATCTGAGTCAGCCCACACTTTATGGACCATGCTCCCATTTGGCGCAATCAGAGCTCTCCATTTGATACATGTGTGATCCAATGGTTGTGGGTCATCATCCCCAAATAGGCTAACCCAATAACCGTTCACACTAAAACCTTAAGATCTCCCTCTAGACTCAACCAAATCTCCTCATGTTTGACACTATGGACTCGTTTAAGTGAGACAAACACATCCAGATTGTAAACATGTCATTAAATTAACTCTAATTAAATGGAGAATCAAAATAGGCATGGGAAGAGGGGGAGTTCAATACCTTTGCTCTGAGAAGGGAAGCTTCAATCAGAGGTGCTCAACACGTTCATGGAGGTCTAAGGAGGTTAGGGATTGAGCCTCTGGTATTTTTAAAAGGTCTAAACCAAAATTTGATCAAGGCCAAATTTGTGTGTTGATCAAAGTCTCTTGTAGAGGCTCTCTGTGAGGGGTGTTTGATGGGGCTTTGCCTTCTTTCACTGCAGTGAAGGTGTGTGTGAGTTTAATTTCATTTTTATGCACTGGGGAGGTGTGGAAAGTTCTATCTTATCTCTGTCAAGGATTTGAGCTCAAAAATTGAACTCCAGCAAGGGAAATTATGACAAGGAAATGGTTGGGTTGCACTGAGGAGGTCTTAAAGAGGCTATGGGAGCAATTTAGAGGGGTCTCCTTGAGAAAATTTTGGCACCTCTCTCTAGGTTCCAAAGGGGCCATTTTATAGCCATGGCTGGCGAGGGGAGCTTAGGGCCTTGTCATGGGTGTGAAATGGTGCTTAGGTGGAGGGCTGAGGATCCCTCAAGAGCCATTAGGATGAGGTGGCCTCAATGGTTAAGATTGAGTTTGATTCAAGGGTGGTATCTCTTGGTTTTGAGGTTTTCTGGTGACTAAGCCAGTAGAAAGGGCCAGGGTAGGTGGCCAGAAAGTCAGGTAAGCCAGGGGGAGGCTTAATTTAATTTACCCCCAAGGGTTAGTCATGATGGAGGAGATATTTGGTTTAAGACCCAAATATGTGTATGAATCCCTTAATTTAGGGACCCACTGATCCATAGCTTCCTTTGGTGGGGTTTTAATGGTTTATCCTGGTCCAAAGGAACGGCTTAGTGGCTGTGGCGACCTTTAGTTGGCCAATTTAGCTTGATTAGGTATATTTTTGGTGAAGGGGTCCATGTGGGTCAAAATGGCTAAAGGTTGGGTTTGGGTTAAGCTAGCCATGACCTTGAGCTCAATTTATTGTTCAACATTGTGTAGATGATTGTAATGAGCATTTTTGTAGGGCTTTGTCATAGGTGTTAAATGGTGCTTAGGTGGAGGGTCGAGGATCCCTCAAGAGCCATTAGGATGAGGTGGCC
>NW_018165599.1:204492-204797 GCF_001263595.1 Phalaenopsis equestris | reverse complement strand
CCGCTTCAATAACCCCCGCAGAACAATTTCAATAACTGCTTCAATAACGCCGCGAAAACCCCCCAATAACACCACACGAATTGCTCCATAACCTTTGCAATTCCACTTCAATAACCCCTGTAGAATAACTCCAATAAGTCCTCAATAACACTGTAATAACTCCTCAATAACAACGCTCAAAGAACTGATCCAATAATGTCGTGATCCCGCTTCAATAACCCTCGCAAAATAATTTCAATACTCGCTTCAATAACGATGCAATAACCCCTCAATAACCCTACGAAAACACCACGTTGTGAACCGCT
>NW_018165599.1:160736-204476 GCF_001263595.1 Phalaenopsis equestris | reverse complement strand
AGTGGTTCCACTTCAATAACCCTCATAGAGCAACTCCAATAATTCCCCACCAACGCCGCAATAACCCTTCAATAACACCACATAGTTAATAAAATGATAAAAAAAAAAGAAATATAATGTTATCCTCTTGTTCTTCTAATGAAATCAAACACTAGTCACATTATACATTGAAGTGTTATTACATTTTTATTAGGAACTTATTGGAGTTATTCTGCGGGGGTTATTGAAGTGGAACCACGAAGATAATTGGAGCGGTTTACCACGTGATTTTATTGGGTGATTATTGCGATGATATTGTAGTGATTATTGAAATTGTTCTGTTGAGATTATTGAAATGAAACCATAGAGATTATTATAGTACACCGCGCAGTGCTTATGAGGTGGGCTTAGTGTAGCACATGTGATGACATATTATTGGAATCTGCATGCAGAGCTACGTACGCACTCCGTATGAAATTTTTTTTCTAATTTTAGAGCCTATAGTAAAAATTCAACAAGACATAATAAATGAGAATTGTGTGGTACATCCGTAACTTTCCCTTTTTCTTTTTTAACGCATTGTACAATTTCAATAACTGCTTCAATAACGCCGCAGTAACCCCCCAATAACACCAAACGAATTGTTTCATAACCTCTGTGATTCCACTTCAATAACACCTGTAGAATAACTCCAATAAGTCTTCAATAACACTGTAATAACTCTTCAATAACAACGCTCAAAGAACCGATCCAATAATGTCGCGGTCCGGCTTCAATAACCCTCACAAAACAATTTCAATAACGACGCAATAACCCCTCAATAACCCTGCGAAAACACCACGTTGTGAACCGAAGAACCTCAGTGGTTCTACTTCAATAACCCTCGTAGAACAACTCTAATAAGTCCCCACTAATGTTGCAATAACCCTTTAATGACACTTCATATTTAATAAAATGATAAAAAAAAATAAAGATAATGTTATCCTCTTATTCTTCTAATCAAATCAAACACTAGTCACATTATTACAACGTTATTGGGAACTTATTAAAATTATTCTGCGGGGGTTATTGAAGTGGAACCACCAATGTTATTTGAGCAGTTCACCACGCGATGTTATTGGGTGATTATTGCGATGATATTGAAGCGGTTATTGAAATTGTTCTGGTTGATTTATTGAAATGAAGTCATAGAGATTATTGGAGCAGTAAACTGCACGGTACTTATGAGGTGGGCTCAGTGTAGCACATGAGACGGCATGTTACTGGAATCCGCAGGCAGAGCTACGCCCGCACTCCATATGAAATTTTTTTTCTAATTTTTAGAGCCTATAGTAAAAATTCAACATGACATGATAAAGGAGAATTGTGTGGTATATCCGTAACTTTCCCTTTTTCTTTTTTAACGCATTGCAATATGGGAAACTTCCCGAGTGTTTTTTAACAAAAATTGGGTCGACAGTGATAAAATCTCAAGCTTATCAAACATGGTTTAGAATTGCTTCAAGATCATAAAAGAGTAGCTTTACTTTGATTTCAGTCAAAAGCCCGACTCAATAGAATTGATTCGAGTTAAAAATTGACTATATTTTCAACTGACTTGAACTTACAGAGTAATAATAATAATAATAATAATAATCCAACATACATAAATCTTAGTTTGATTCCATGTATGCATAACTCAATTCAAGTTAGACAGCTCTTCCTTGAATTTGATATAGGCTCAATTTTGAAAAAAATTAATACTAACAATAATAATAAGATTTTGAAGTTAGATTCCCAACGGGCAGCTGGCTTCAAAACATGACAAACGACTCCCAAAATGTGCAGAAAATACCAAACTACAGCAACAGCAAACTTAACAACATCCTGTAAGGAAATAAACACGCTATTGGAATCCCAAGCTAGAAGAAGCTTACCAAATGTAATGCCATTTGAATATTAGAAATGGTTCTAAAAATTACATGCACTGAGACTCTCCAAAAATTAATGAAAGTTTCTTCAACGCAAAGTATGGAAAATTACTTAAATCTGGTTGTTTTGAAATATGGTTAAAAATTAAAAATAAAATTAAGTAGCTACAATTTAAGTAACTGATGGGAGAACATCAGATAACTTCCGTGCGTTTCAGAATTAAAGCATGGCTGCAATCTGGAATTGCAGTTGATATTGAAGAAAATCATCAAAGGCATTCAAAGTGCGCCTTGACCAGATTCATCCTGTAAATAAAGTAGCCAAATCATATCAGTGTCAATAATTGAAACTTATAGATATGAGGTATAAATGATAATTTCAAAAAAACTCTGAACTTCTTAGTTGGGTATTCAGTTAAGGAATACTTTTTTCAGATACAAAAGAAAGGAAGTTGTAGTAAAGGTAAGATCGATCTCACTAATCGAATACAAACCCTTTTAGTTTTTCGAAATGCTAAAAAGAAGATAGAAGGCAGGCATTGCTAAATTTAAAATTTGAGGAAAAGGGGTTGGGAGAAATCATGGCAAGAAAATCTAAAGATAGAAAATTTAATGCCATGGAAAAATAATAAATCAAACTGCGCCAACTGTAACTTTTTTAACAGAAGTTGTTAGGATGTACAACGTCGTACTTACTTCGAAATGCCTGCTTGCACCATAGTACTTCTTGAAGCATTTGAGGTAACTCCTCAACACGTTATGGCCCCTGCAATTTACCGTATTATTCTATTTATTGTATCCGGCAGTTCAAAATTGGTTCGTCCAAAATTCAATAACAAAAACAATAAAACTTCAAAAAAAAATATAAAACATTTCCAAAATGCAAAATTCTGTAGAAGATTTTTTGGGCGATTGGCAGTCTAGCAGTTGTACAGTACTCACTATTCCGGCCAACTAATTATGATTCCATAACGAATACAGTTTAGCCAAAGTCATCTTTTAATCCACACAAAGAAGACAAACAAAATGCAACATAAAAAAGTTGAAATGCAATGACCGTTTGTTCCATCATTTAAACATATAAGTTTAATTAGGGAAATGAATGCTTACAGAAGTATCTTTCCTTGTTTTCACGTTAATACATTGGGATGCACTGATGCTGGCACTCTTCAATAAGCTACGAGCGCTTAGATTTAGCTTGTTTAGCCCATTTTCAATACTAGCCACAGTAACTTCTGATCCCTCAGCTTGTGTCATGGAAGGGCTCTTACTGACCGCCGATTCATTATCTCTGCTAGCATATTGTCTTTCAAGAACCTTCTCTCCATCAACCTTTTCTTCTTTAATAGGCAAGACCCTCTCCCTAGATGTCAAGCAAGTCAGGAGATTCAGTTACGAAGCAAGTAAGAAACTAAAAGCCTCATTAAAACAGAAAGAAGATTACATTTTATTCCACAATTTGTCTGTGATTTAATACCTGGGCAAAGAAGTGTTCTGTCGTAGAACTGGAGTGGCTCTTTCTTCCCTGGCATGATACTCTTCAAGATGAGCAAACTGGCGTTTAAAACGGTCAACTCCACTGTCAAAAGAAATATCAACCAGTCAGGTGGTTAACAAACATGATTTCACTTTTTCCATCTCACAATCTCTCTTGATAATTCCCTTAGCTTATATTATTCCAATTTCGTACTGATCATATATGAGAAAAATGTAGCATGATCATTTATGTATACATGCAGTTGCATCAACTAATGTCTTTCTACATTGGACCTCATCATGGTATTACATGAGTGGTGCAAGCACGGCACGTGGTGTACACCCAATATTGTCTTAAACTGGTCCATGAAGCTTTATTGATCAAATAATGGGCAAGGTTCAAAATTCATCCGCAATGGGAGTTAATTCACCATCAATTTGAAGTCGTCCAAGAGCATGACATTGTTGTCGTATAGTTCAAGTTTCCATACCAATCTGGCACATTTACCTTTGTTTTAGGAAAGTGTCAATTCAGCCCCAAAATCAATCAAAATTGTTGCGTTATACAGCTAACTCGCCAAGTGAATTCACCAATATTGCAACTTTGCAAGGCAGCTCGCCAGGCCATGACTAAGTCACAATGGAGACTACATTAGAAACTCATCCACTCAAGGTGAAGTTGTTAGTGACTTCTGAGTCATGCTAAACTTAAAATTCATCATGAGTTCTTTATGTAATTAAAGAGGTACAATGATGCGGGGTGTCGAGCGCCTATGCATGGCAAAATACCGCTTCTCCCAACCTAGGGCAGTTCGGTCCAGGTAGATTAGGAACCGACCGGCCCATCGAAGCATAGATTTCCGGTCTATGTGTAGTGGGGTCCACTCCTTTGCTTTCCTAGGTCTATATATGTTGTTTTCGTTGTGTCTAGGTCAAATTTCTTCGTGTTTTCTATCAAGACAGCTGTCGGCGTCCAGGTTTTCCCTTCTAGGATTGTATCTGACAACAATTGTTGCTCTGATTGTATCTCATCCACGGTAGTGATTATCCTCGTTCTTCTCACACCCTCTGCAACCTTCCCTCCACTGCCTTTGTCGCCGTACTCACTGTGGACACCCGGAAAACAGCTACCTCGAAGATTTGTTACAGCCGTCTGCCATGCAACCTTCTCCCACCCGTTGTGATCCTTCACCGCCGCCTTCCAGTGCCCAATCAACCCCTCCTGCCACCTATTCGTAATCCCGGCCTCCCAGAATCCTTTCCCCTGCATCTAGTTGTTCCAACCTTCCTGAACCAGCTCCCTACCAACTAGTCGTTGTCCCAGTCACATGCAACCTTCCCACAGCAGTCCACAACCACCAGCGTTTTCCTTGCTACCGACCAACAATCCCCTTCCCCCTTCGCACCCACAACCAACTCCAAACCTCCTTCACCGGTCACCACCACTGAGGTACGCTTTAGTTGAGTTTTTTTATGTTTGCTATTATTTTTCCTTTCTTGTGTGATGGTTGTAATCACCCATTAGCTTTTTCAGTAATAATATTTACTTGCTATTATTGTTTGGGTTAACTCCAATATCATTTGGTATCAGCAAGTCTAACCCTAGTCCTATCATAAATTTTATATTGCGTCCACCCCTACCCAATCCTACCTCCACCCAAAAATTTTTCTTTCCCACCTTAACATCACACCTACACACCTCTTTCCACATATCCACGCCCAAACCCTAATCATGTAGCTGTCGAGGTAATTATGAGAATCTAATCAAGATTTCACTATGGAACTCTTATAGCGGCAACTCTGTCGAGCGCTACAACTGCTCGATGACATTGAGGAAAGGACCCATGGAGAGGTTACGACGAGCGTGTTAGCGAGATCCAAAGAGGAGGGAGGAATATCTGAATCCCTTCCATAGTGATGATTCCGATGGAGAAGAAGACAAACCAAGATGTTTTGGGATACAAAATCAAAGAAAGTCAAGAGATGAAGTGCCTGTTAAAGGATACAGTGATAAAGTGTTTGTTAGGGGATACAAAAATAAAGTACCTGTAAGAAAATACAAAAATGAAGTGTGTTGAAGAACATAAAGGCAAAGTAGACATACCAAATTTCAGTTTCGTAGAGTGACTACAGACGATCAAGAGAGTCTTTGAATACAACGAGGTATCAGATGACCAGAAAGTGAAACTAGTTGATATCAAACTGAAGAAAAGCATCTTTTTGTGGTGGGAGATCCTGAAAAGGGAGCAAAATGGAAAAGGAAGAAGCAAGATTACCACACGGGAAAAGATAAAGAGAGTTGTAGGAACAATACCTACCTCCACACTGTTGATAAGATCTTTCCTTAAGGCCCCACTACCTACAGTAGAGGGCCTATAAATGGAGAGTTGGAAGAGTAAACATCGAAGTTTATCTAGGTTAAGTGGAAATGTTATCTGATGGAGCCAGATGAGCGCGTGATAGCCAAGTAGTTGGGAGGCATGAAACCCTCTATCGACAACATGGTTCAACTACAGCTCTACTAGTGCTTGAGTGATGGTTAGACCATAGCACTGAATGTGAAGAGACTACAAAAGCAAAGTAGGAAACCGCCGCTATTCAGACAGCCACCCACAGCTGAAGACATTAGTAGTAGCACACCTACAAGAGTTGAGAAGACCAGTCAAAAGAATGATAGAGCTGCTTATAATGATAAAAAGCCTGAGAAAAGCAGCAACCCCTAATACATTTCTAGCTAGGAAATGCTTCAAATGCCATGGTTATGGACACATCACTTCCAATTGCTCGATGAGTCAAATTGTGTCCTTCACCAAGTTAGGTGTAGTGGAGAAGGTGAGTAATGAGACAAGGTGAGTGCCAGCTTCCACTGGATGAGGTTGAGATGTTTGTGGTTCGATGGTTCCTTCAATTTGAGGCTGGGGAGCTTTCACTAAGTTAGGTGCAGTGGAGAAGGTGAGTAATGAGACAAGGTGGGTGCCAGCTTCCACTGGATGAGGTTGAGATGTTTTTGGTTCGATGGTTCCTTCAATTTGAGGCTGGGGAGCAGCAGTGGCTTTGCCCTAATATATTTCAAATTTGTTACACACTAAAGGGAAAGGTATGTAGCCTCACCATTGGTGGAGGTAGCGGCAAGAACGTTGCGTCTACACAAATAATAGACAAGGAGACTCACAACTCGAATGTAGTTTTAGCCATACTCCTTAATGTGTTTGAAGAAGAACAGAATCAACATTGATAGAAAATGTCTCGTTGAGTTTTTCATTAGAAATCATCTACAAGATCAGATGTGGTGTGATATACTGCTCATAGACTTCTATCATATCTTGTTGGGGAGACCCCGATAGTTTGATCACCGAACTTAACATGATGATTCAAGAACACATACTCATTCACCAAAGACGAAAAGCACATAGTTCTCCTACCTTATGCGGAGTCTGAGGTTATAGGTGCTCCCGTCAGCGGAAAAGTAGTTGTGAGATCATTTGGTGATGATAGAGGATAGAGGAAAGAGGCACCGATTCCAAACACGGGGCAATTACTATAGAGGGCATTTCAGGGCATCATAATTGATACCTTACTGCCATGGCTGCCACTATTAAGGGAGTGCAGTCTGTTCTCACATTAAATATGGATTAGACAACTTGGGGGTACCTTTGAAAAACTTTGTAGGACACACTTTGGCACAAAATTTTTGTTTAGTTCAGCAGTGTTCGTTCATATGGTTGGACTGATAAAGATGGCAGCTCACAATTGAGGAAAACTCAGTTGTTTTGGGATACAACGCAGCCAACAGTGAGATCCGATGTTTCATCCATGTGCTTCTAGGGACACAACTAAGATCCTTCAACCCTGGGAGGTCACAGTAGCTCTGAAAACCTCAACATGCAGACAGAAGCTTCAAAGAATGAGGTCAAAGCTCCCCTAATGTCGGGAGACTAACGTGTGGCGTTCAACACCCAGGCACGGCAAAATGCAGCATCTACCAACCTGGTTATGTTTGTTTCAGGCAGAGGAGGGACCGACTGGTCCTTCCAAGCATAGATTTGTTGCCTATGGTAAGTGGGGTCTACTCTTTTGTTGCCTTAGATTTATATATGTTAATTTTATCATTTCTAGGTCAGTTTTCCTCATGTTTTGTGCAAGGGCAGTCGTCAGCACCGAGGTTTTCCCTTCTAGTGTTGTATACAATGACAAGTAGTGCTCCGTTTATATCTCATCTGAGGTGGTGATTATCATGGACCTTTCCACATCCTCCAGAAAGCTTTCAATTGCTACTTCCGTCGTTGTACTCGCTGCAGCTACTTGAAAAGAAGTCACCTCGTTGATTAGCTGCAGCACCATTACCACCTAGGCCCCACTGAACTTACTGCCATCCCTCACTGTCGCCTTCCAGTGCTCACCTGACCCCTCTCCTGCCACCTACCCAATGTCCCAGTCTCCCAGAATCCCTTTCCATACATCATAGTTGTTGCTCCAACCTTCCCGAACACGCCTACTGCCACCTAATCGTTGTTCCAGGCACCTGCAACCATCCCATGACAGTCCATAGCCACCAACCTTCTCCCTGCCGCAAAAAAGCATTCCCCTTCCCCATCCCTCTCGCACCCACGTCCAACTCCCAACCTTCTTCACCAGTCACCACTCTTGGAATATGTTTAGTACTCATAAATTATACAAAATGCAGCCTTGCTAAATAACTTAGATTAGTTCAATTTAGTCTTTCTTGTATCCATGTGCCTCAAGTCAAACCATTAGAAAAGGGTCAAATGGTGAGTGACATTTAATCAATTGCGTAATCTTATTAGTGAAATCACAGAGCTTCTCTTTCTAACGTCTCCCCTCTCCTCCTTTCTCTGGTTTTATATCTGTTCCTACAAATCGAATATATTTTCTAATGGGAAGGATGATAGAAATCTTGGTTTTAAGAGAACACATTTTCAAGCATTTAAAAAAGAATTGGCACTAATTTGTGTTTCATGATAAAAAAAAAACATCATCTTCTTTCAGATTGAATAATGAGAATAAATAAAAAGGCTAACCTTGGATACATGAAGCTAGTTTGGTCTCCACCACGTAGATATTCCTTAAGCATTTGGGGATGATACTCTAAAATCTTTTTTATATTAAACTAATTTAATCAGTCTGAAAAATATAGTAGTTCCGATATCAAGGACTAAGTAAGGAAAATTAGCCCTGGCTCCTTTACCTCTCGATAAATTAACTCTCGTACATCATCTTTTGTCAGTTTTCTCCTTTCAAACTCAAACTCAAGTTTTGAGATTGCTTGTGTTGCAGGTTCACGCTCTACATTTGCCAACCCATGGAAGTATGGATCAGCTAGTGCCTGAAATATGCAAAATGCAATAAGATAATTTACCTATGATGTGGTTGACGATCTAACACTTAAAATTAATTCAAAAGCTCAACAGTTTCAGACTTCAAACCTTACCTCTTCAGCAGTGGGACGATCTTTAGGATCAAATGCAAGTAAACGTTCGAGTAGAGAAAGAGCCAACGGATCAGCATTAGGGAATTTCTGTGAGAAGGGAACTGGATTTTTTTTCCGCATGCTACTTAAATATCTTCTAGCCTTTTCATTTCGTATCTATGAAACCAAAAAGTACAGAGAATACAAAATTACAAACAAGGATTGTGTCCCAGCATATAGAACTCGTGAAAAATGCATTTTGCCTTTTAAGTGTTTGGTCCTTCACTTCAGGAGAACAAATTCATCCATTAGTTTAACCATCTCCTAAAGTTCCCAAATCTATGCACTAGCAGATATCCACCTACTTGAATAGCTTTTAAAGCATCAGATATAGCCATAACTTGAGGATAGTGAAGGAGTTGTAACTAATCTTGTTTTTGAGCAAGTGTAAGCCTATTCAACCGTTTAAAAATTGCATATTGCAAGTTTATTCCCAGAGCTCATACCTTCCATGAAAATCCGTGACCATGTACAACCTATATTCTAACAAGGCAAGTTTTAGCAAGCAAATCACAAAAAGTTTGACAACAATAAATCATTAATTTATCAAGGCACTATCACATGCAACACTACCAAGTCTCACTTTCCCGAGAAAAAAAATTTTCATCATATTTGCTTGATCAAGAAGAAACCCAGGGAAAAGCTGCAATCTGTTGCTGTATGCTAAGGAAAAATCTGCAAGGCGTAATAGGACAACATTACATATGCAATGGTAAGGGCATGGTTGCAGTTAACAGATATACAACTGAAAGACATGCAGATAAATTTGCATGAGCAGCATTTTTATGAAAGGAGATGACGGATGAAAAACCTTTGTGATGGTTTCATTAGTAGGAGTGCCTAAGAGATCTGTCATGATATCCAACTGATGAACCACATTCTTCCCAGGAAACAGCGGCTTTCCAGTAAGCATTTCAGCAAATATGCACCCTATACTCCAAATATCAATAGCGGGGGTATACTGCAAGGACAATAATGGGTATGAGAAAGAGCGATTATGAAAGCATAAATGTTACCCTCAATAAACAAATAACGAGATAGTTTCCAAGGTGAAGAATAGTGTTCTAAGAAAGATATTCTAGCGGAATAAGCGCAAGAAACCCAGGATCAAGATTATTGTTAAGTAAATTTAAGCCGAAGAAATCATTATTATAGAACTTCAAAACATGCAATAATGTGATAAGTAGGAGAAAGCTATTAACTTCACAAGTAAATAACAACATGTTTGAGTAATCAATACTAACCAACTTAAGAGAATTTGGCAAAGTCGTGAAATACTTAAGGGTTGATCCTATTAAAAAAGATAATTAAGTAGATCATTAATGATGGTTAAAAGCAAGAACTAATCAATGAAGAAGTTCAGCAATGTCAAATGAGGTCAATTTCTGAAATTAATCAGTCAAAGAACCAAACCCTTAACCAGGCCTGATTCTAGTCCATATGAGAAGCAGAACTTGACCCACCTAGCTACAGTGTTTTTGAATTACTTCAGCCCCCTTTGGGATCATTTTTTATTTTTTAATTTTTTCTGTTTTTATTTTATTTTTATTTTTATGTTTTGTTTTGAATTAAAGTGGTTATTATTTTTAAAAACACTTAAAATATCATTTAGGTGCTTTGAGTGTTTCTAAAGTAGTGTTCTTAAAAACAAGGTGATTTATTTTTAAAAATAAAAAATAATAAAATAAAAAATTATACTAATCAAACATGTTTTAAAGAATAAATCAAAAAAAAGAAAACAAAACAGAAATACAAGAAAAAGAGATGCCAAACAGATCGTTCATGTGCTGAACCAAATTTCCAGTCACAAGTCAGGCTACCCAAGGAAGATATAAGTTAACACTCTAGTTTATGTACAATTCTAATCAAATATTATATATTAGCATCAAAATAAAATATAAAGTTAGAAGGGTTCTACATTCTGTGACTAGTATGTATTTTTTGGTTACACGTCAGAGCATTGTGCTCACTCCTTTATTACATAGAGTCTTTTAGTGAATCACGTATAGCAGTAAAGAGTCTTCTAGAGTAATGTATGTACAAAAATAATGAGCACTCCAACACACTCATGGTTGCATACACCCCCAGTTGCCCACCAGCTAGCTCGCTAAGTCCTTCCTTCACTCATGTGCAAGCTTGCAGCCCATTCACTCATTTCGAAGGTGTGAATCATGCATACTTCTCCCTCCCCTTTTCAATCAAAGTACTCAGCATTTAAATTGTCATTAATATCACGTCAATTATTACACATAAATTATGTCAAAAAATAAATATACTAAATTGGTATAATTGAAATTATTTATATTCTAGGAATATAATTATTAACTATTTTATTAGGACAAATCTAATTGAAATAATATGATCATTGCATTGCATGATACCTACTTTTTACATAATAAGTAGAAATCTTTAGAAGAGGACAAGTAATTTGTGCATTACTCTATTTTTCATGGTATTAAAGAACTTACTTTAAATAGTCAACTTTATCACTTGTAAGGATCTAGCGGAGATATTTCACTTTTTCTCATGTTTAGATTGATGAAACATAGATTCACCTTTATCATGGTTTAGCTGGTTTAGCTAAGGAATGAATCCCGAAGATCCTATGGAAGATCCCTAGAAGAACTATGTAGAACCTTATAAAGATCTTGTGGGAGGTCCCATGAAAATTGTTGAGGATCACGTGGTTCATTTGAGACATTTTTTTGTGCATTGCTAAGTATTTGTAAAAAGTTCTTCACATTCATCGCTCACATTGCGCCCTCTCAAGGATTGTCAGAACCTCAATGATTCATTGTTCCTTTGCTTGCATACTACTTCGCTCGTGCAATGCTTCATCACGTGCTACTTTATGCCTCATGTGTATTAAATTGATTGAAAGCACAAACCATTTTTTAATGCTATAAAATATATGATGTATTTATTATCTCATTGATGCCGCTTCCACTATTTTATCCTCTTTTATTTCACTATATCAATGATATTATTGTCTAGGTCACCTTTAGCCTCGAAATTATTGTGTCTTCGCTCATATGCCATCGTTTATTTCATAATTTAAATGTTGAAGCTTGCAACTAGATAAATATCATTAGGATTGCAATCGAGCAACGCCGAGCTAAGTATATCATTGATTGAACTTGACTTGGCCATGTTATAAGTTATATGGCTCATGCTCGAGCCTAGCTTTCATATATATGTTCCTACTTGATTTATCTAAATTTTTTAATAATCATACTTATACTTTCTACCTGTTTATATTAATTGAAAAAGTAATTCAATGAGTCGATTAATAAGCTAAAAATATTAATGAGCACTTAGATATTAATATAAATATTTTAACAAATGATTTTATAAATCTAAACAATTAAGCAATCGAATAAATTTTTACTTAGTATCTACCTAGCTTACACCAATTAAGCAAGATAATTTATAGGTTTCAACTAAGGTTACAAGTAATCAAATAAAAAATATAAAATAAGTATCAACAAATTATTTCATTGAAATCATAAATACGAAACTTTTGCATTAAATTAATGTTGATATTAATGTTAAATTATAATAAGTTATAACTGAACATATAATTAAATAAGTTTTGGTTAATCAAATTTAAAGGAATTAAGTTAAGGTGACATGAAGTAAAATTATGAGAGAGAGAGAGTAATGGAATATAGGTTAAGACGTGATAAAAAGATTTCTCATAATCCGTTTGGATTTATGTCAGGCAAGTCTATAATGAAAGTTATACACTTATTGAGAGGTTTGATTGAGAAGTACAGAGAGAGAAAGAAGGATTTACATATGATTTTTTTTTTTATTTAGTTAAAACTTACGGTAAGATTCCAAAAAAGTGTTTTGAAGAGTTTTAGAAAAAAATGGTAGATATGACTTGTATTCAAGTCAATAAAGATGTGTATAGTAGAGTTGTTACTTGTGTTCGAATAGGAGGAGTGACCAAGTATTTTCCTATTTCAGTTGAATTACGTCAGGGATCAGCTTTAACCCCATATCTTTTTTTCTTTAGTTTTCTAAGCTCTTAATGGACATTTACAAGAGGATGTACCATGGAATATGCTTTCGCTGATGATATCCTGGATAAAGCTAAAGAAAGAGTTCAGGAAAAAAAACTGAATTATGGAGGTCTACATTAGAGTTTAAAGGCCTTCGTTTGAGTTGATCTAAAACGGAATACATGGAATGTAATTTTAGTGGTAGTTGGTTTAGTGGCACACAATGGGTGATCCAAACATTAACAAATGTGATCTTTTTAGATATCACGGATCTATTGTTCAAAGTGATCGTGATATATATGGGGACATTATTATTATAATTCAAGTTGGATGGTTGAAGTGGAGGAATGATTATTATTATAATTCAAGTTGAATGGTTGAAGTGGAGGAATGCATCGAGCTTATTCTGTGAAACAAAAGTTTAACTTAGACTTAAAAGAACATTTTATAGGATGGTGGTGAGACCTGCAATGCTTTGTTGGCCTTTCAAAGAGTAGCATGACACTAAGTTAAGTGTTTATAAGATAATAATGCTTTGGTGGATGAGTGCATTAACAGTTAGAGCCAAAATACTTAGCAAATGTATCCCTGAATGGGTTGGTGTAGCTCCAGTGGTAAAAAAGATTAGAGAGAATCATCATAGATAGTTTGGTCACATTAAACGTTGACCATCTCATGATCTAGTTAGGAGAGTAGACGCATTAGATTCAACTTACATTAAGAAAGGTCAAGATAGACCTAACAAGACTTGGGCGCGTTGTATAAAAAAATGATCTTAAGTTATTAGAATTATATGAAAATATAATACTCAATAGGATAAAATGGAGAAAAAAATGTGATAAAGGCTTATTGTTATTGTTCTTGCAGTAATCAAATTTATTTAAATAATATATCATATATGATATTAGATATTATCAAACTTCTTATAGAGTATTTAATAAGGTGCTTATTCAGCAATAAGAAAGTTTGTTCATGAGCATAAATAAATCATTCGGATCATGTTTATATATGGTTCATTTAACATTCAAGTTTTAAAAAATGTTAAAATTTATTTATTTACCATTTTGAATAAGATTGATCGAGTCTTATGGAGCAGAGTTTTAGTTCTTCATTGAGTGCATTTAATTCATGCACAACCCTAAACTTCACAAAACAGTTCACCTTTTAAATTAATATATTCAAGTATCTAGAGATCATATTCAATACAAGCACATTTTATTTTTGTTATTTTTTTATATTGATAACTACACCAGGGTTGAATGGGTTTACTTGTTGAGGTATCAATCAAAATCTTCTCTGTATTCAAACTTTTAATCAATAAATAAATTGCAGTTTTTCAAATATATAATGCCTCCTGAAATAATGCAATCTCATTTTTGCTCCTTCCATGGTAGGATTGATATCATCCATCAATCATCATGTCGATATACGACCCAACAAAATAAAATGATTAAGCTTAAACACAAGCATCTTCTTGGTGTTACTTGTACCTTAATATCTTACATGTCTGTTCCCTGCCATTTTTAAATAGATGTTAGTCTCATTGACAATTAAATAAATTGTGTAATTTACCATTTTGGGTGTTGTTACCGTTCAATTTTTTATTGCCAAAAATATCTTTTTTATCTGCTTCTGAAAACTTCGATTATGTTAGTTTTGTCCACTTGTTTGCACATGTGAGCAATGCTATGCACCTTTCTCCATTATTATTCTATTAAAAATTGTTATAAACTTTAATATCCATCAACACGATGTCTTATGTCAGCATTGATGTCATATTTCATCAGACATCTCTTAACTTCTCCCAAACATCATTGGAATCTCCAACCAATGCTCCCATCAGTTCTCCTACCACCTATAGCCACAATTTATACTCCCCTCTCTAACAAGCTTATACTCAATAGGCCACAGCATCTCTCCCTGCACATCTAAAATGGCTAATCATCTAAGTGAAATTGAACCCTTCTTGCACGTGCATCTTGAAATCTTTCTAAGAAAACTTGAAAGGTTAAATGCCAATGTATTGACCATCTGCTATTGGTTTCATCGAGCTGTCTTATTTTGTATGATATCTCTATTTGTAAGGCATATAAGTAGACTTTTCTCAACTGTAATTGGAGCTATACAATTAACTTTGAAATGACCGGGGTTTTGTTGACATTTTTGGGTTGATAGCAGAAATTAGAGAGAGAGAAAAAATGAAAATGCCTCAAAACAAACCATATACATGAGTTCAGCAGCATGTATAATTAAAATCCACATGAGTGGATAGGAATACCTCATTAGATAATAAAAAAGAGTTAAGTTCTTAGTACACTGCTAGTGGCTTAACAATTACACATGTTTTTCAGGTTATCGGCATTTCTACAGCTCCTGAGCTCCATTTTGGTCAAATATTTCAATCTCCTAACAAATAATATTAAAGTTGATGATTCAAATAGAAACAAGTGTTCTACGTGATTTGTAGATCGTGGTTTTTTTCACAATTCTGCTACAGCTAAGCAAGGATTTAAGAGAAGGTGAGTCCTATAAAAAGAAGAAGAAGAAAAGCCGTATCAGATATGGGAGTCAACAAAGCTGCCATTGATGAGAGCTTAGTAAACTTAATTTCTAGTATATTCAATATAGAGCGTCCATTGGAGGCCATGGCAGAAGTAAAATGCATGACATGTAATGCTTATCATCCATCTTTAAAATTTTGACAACGTTTAAAAAAATTGTACAATTTTTAAATGATTTAATTATAAAGTAATAAAATAGATGATTAATTAATTAAAATTTTTACTTCAACTATTTTAAAATTTGCATCAAAATTTAATGAGGATGATTTGGCATGTTTTTTACAGAAAAAACATCTTGGAATTTTTACTTCAACTATTTCTTCAAATCATGATGCTGCCTCATAAGAATGTACAATAGTTTAAAGTTTGCCTCCTGTCAACCATTGAGCATGTATAATCAACATCTATTTATGCTAAAGTCAAATCCTTTGTATTAAGTTCCCTTCAAATATTATTAAATTCTATTTATAGCACTAAAGTATGACTCAATAGGATTGTACATGAATTAACTCACCAAACAAAAGTGTAACCAATGTTAGATCAAACATTAACTAAAATACAAACCTTTCTAGAAGTTCAAATAGGAGATTTTTGTTCGAACTAATAGTGATATAGATGAGGATGTTATTAGTAGAATTTAAGTTGGACGGATGAAGTAGAGGAATGCATCGGACCTATTGTGTGATAGAAAAGTACAACTTAGAATTAAAGGAAAATTTTGTAAGATGGTGATGAGACCTGTAATACTTTATGGCGCAAAATGTTGGCCTGTAAAAGAGACTCATAAAATTAATTCAAGTGTTGTTGAGATGAGAATGCTCAGGTGGATGAGAGGATTTACACAGAGAGAAAATGCAAAATGAATATATCAATAGAAGGATTGGAGTATTCCAGTGGCAGACAAGATTAGAGAGTCGTCTTAGATGGCTTGGTCACATTAAAAGCTAACCAAAGTTAGAAGAGTGGATGTTTTAGATTTGAATTTGTTAAGAAAGGTAGAGGTAAACCTAAAAAGGCTTGGGCAAGTTGTATAAAAAATAATCTTAATTGATTAGAATTAAATTAAAATATGAAAATAGAACACAATGGAGAAAAATGATTCATGGATAAAGTCTTGTTATTGTTGTTGTTGTTCAAGTTTATGAATAAATTACATAAAACTCTTAATAAGTTCATAACCGAATTTACTCTTCCATTCAATAGGTTTGTTATATATTTTTATTGTACCGTAAAGATTTTGTCTAGTGTGTGCAATATAGATGCCATGAATATAATTTTGTGTGGCAATTTTTAATTTCAAATTTTTGAAGCAATTTTTCTTTAAATTCTCCATTCTCTCAAGTCACTATTTATCTCCCTTAAGTCACTATTTATCATAATAACATCATCAATATAAACTAATAACATAAAGACTCCCCCAAATCCATGTGTTTCACAAAAAATGTATGACTTCATTAATTTTGTTTGTATCCCATATTATTCATTATCTTAATGAACCTTCCAAAACATTTTAGAAATTGCTTCAAGCCATACAATGTGTTTTAACCTTAATGAACCTTTTGTTATTTATTTGAACTAATTCTTGATTAGATTTCCATAAATAATTCATCATCCAAGTCACCATATAAGCGACATTCTTTACATTGAATTTTTGTACTTTACAGTCCATATTAACTACTAAAAAAAGAGAAATCTAATAATATGTATTTCAAAAATAATAAGCAAATATTTTAAGGTAAGTAATCTTATTTCTTGAGTGTCGCCATTGGCCACTACTATGGAGTTATAACTTTCTAGAGAATCCTTAACTTTGTATTTTAGAGTAAATAAACATCTCATAATTCTTTTTCCTTTTGTAATATATAAAAGGCTTATATTTCTTTCCTCGTAGTATTATTCTAATTAATATTATTTAAGCTCTCAAAGACTACTTTAAGAATAGAAATAATATAAATGATAGCACAGAAAGATTGGTTAACTAAGAAAAAGAGCTTTGTATTTAGAAAGCAAATATGAGTGATATTTAGTTGAAGTTCTCATAACTTTATTATGAGCTTAATGGTTTCCTTAGAGGATTTAGTGAGAGTGATTAATTCAGTTAATTATTAGATCAGCATGGATTGAAATATTTTTCATTTTTAGTAGACTTATAATGACTGAGCCAAAAGTAGTTATGGTATAGACTTGGTTGCTTGGGTAGGAGGAATTGGTTCTAGAATAGACTTGTTTGTTGGGATGAGATCAAGAAAGAAAGCAATCTAAGCGATAAAACTTATTTGCAAATGACACTTCTTTCTTGGTGAGTTGTTAAAAAGTGTTGATATGCATACAACTGTGGACCACAAGGGTCCACATCTGCTGCTAAATTTGAGTGAGAAAAATTATTCTCCCTTAATTATCCATATTATTATGTTTTTATTTATTACCGTCCTACTGAGATGATTTGAAGTTCCCTCCAAATGTATGAGGGTTAGCCTGAGTTGTATTTATTTTTTATTTCTTATATTAGTTTCATAAGAAAATTAGAGAGCTCTTCCTATAAGAAAGTTCATCCAAATTTTCACATGGTATCAGAGCAAACCAAATTTGTTTGAGTATAAGGCGCCATCACTATTCCTCACAATGATCGCAGCATACAAAAGCATCTCTCCCTCAAATAGCTCAATCCGGTTCGTCATCCGGCTCTTCCTCTCGAAGATGTTGCCTCGTCTTCCACAGATGGGATCACAGAGCCTTTGTAAGGAGTTTTCGCTCACTCCTTTATGTTCGCTCGTACTTCGGACATCCTATGCACTGTGATTTGACCCGAAATCATTTGTTTCGTAAGTATTTTATGTCACTAGCTTCCACTCGATCGCAGTTAAATGATTTGGCCCTATTATCGAACGAGGGGTTGTATTCTGAGAAAGCTTGCACTGGCAACATTTTATTGTTTGATTCTCTCTTATGGAAATCTCAGACCTGCAATTACATCTCGTTTGTCAAGATGTGATCCTCTCTCTAGCAACAGTTGTTTTATCTCTCTAGAATCCTATGTTGGTGACAAACATTTTCTCTATATAAGAAATTCTGCGCCGACGGCAGACAGTTTGTCTCTTTGGTGAAAATTATGTGCCGAAGACAGACGTCTCTCTCTAGTAGAAATCTTATGTCTGCCAAAAGATTTGTTTGGTAAAATTCCTTCCTACCGACACCTTACCATAACCAAATACAGTATGATAGCTACTTCTTTCTCTTCAAAAGTTACTTTTGAACATGAACCTAGGGTGTTTGGTTCCGCAGCATCTGAAATCTCTTCTTGGATCACCAATCACAAATACATGACAATAATTACCTCCAATGATCTCAATTTGTGTTCATGTACATCTATGGTAAAGGAAAAAATGATCATCTCACTGAGGAAAATCATGCATCGGATATTATTGATAATAAATATCGGATATAGAAGATTGAATATCACATGATCATGTTATGGCTTGTCAACTCCATGACTAAGAAATTTGAAAAAACCTTCCTCTAATACAAAAAAACAAAAAAAAAAATCTAAGATGTCGCAAGGGAAATGTATTCAAGTGTTGACAAAAACTCTAAATTATTTGACATTGAAACTAGATTATATGACCTGCAATAGAATTATTTGAATGTTACTCAAAACGCCAACACCCTTCAGATATTGGCTCTAACTAGATATGTATGAAATATACACATTGAGGTGCTCATATAACTCTGCTCTTTACGAAATCATTATTGAACAAAAGAGAACATTTAAGTTCCTTCTAGGACTCAATAAAAAACAAGATGAAGTTAGAGGAAGAATTGGAGGAACCAAACATCTTCCCTAGATTCGTGAAGCCTTTGCTAAAGTACAAAGGAAAGAGAGAGGGAAGAAACTATTATGGCAGGTAATCCCACTACATCAAATGTTGGCAATTCAGTTTTATACACTCACAAATCATCTCAAGACAACAAATCAAAAAGAAACACATTGCGGTGTGAACATTGCAAGAAACTCAATCATCTTAAGGAAAGAAAAAGTATTGAAAATTTTATGGAAGTTTTGTAGATTAGAAGCCCAATAAAGTCAAAGGTTATGGGGAGAATCAAGAAAATATAGCTTCAAAGGAAGACGAGTCTCATGAACATAGTCCATTCAACAAGAAACAACTTTGAAGCTCACTAAAGGCTTCTGGGATAATATTTTAAGCCTTTTGCTAGCCTTCTAGCACATCAAGGTAGTCTTCCATTTGCTCTTGTTGCTCTCAACATGTCAGTGAGACTGTGGGCTTTGGATCATCTGATCACATGACATGTAATGCAACTACTTTTCAATCCTTTCATTCTTGCAAACACCATGCCACAATTAGAACTGCAGATGACTCGCTCTCATCTGTGGAGAGAAAAGAAAGTGTGAAACTTACAGCAACAACAACAATAACAAAACCTATATCCCACTAAGGTCGGCTACATGAATCATTTTTCTCCATTGTGTCCTATTTAATGTCATATTTTCATTTAATTATAATAAATTAAGATAATTTTTTATACAATATGCCCAAGTTTTCCTAGGTCTACCTCTGCCTTTCTTAACATAAGTCGAATCTATAACATCTACTCATCTAATCGAATCATCAGATGGTCAACATTTAATGTGACCAAACCATCTATGACGACTCTCTAATTTTATCTATCAATGGAGCTACACCAACCCTATCATAGATATATTCATTTCACATTTTGTCTCGAAGTGTAAAGTCAATCATCCACCTAATCATTCTCATCTCGAACTTAACATAGTTTTATGCTTCTTTTTTAAAGGCCAACATTCAGCGTCGTAGAGCATTGCAGGTCTCACCACTATCTTATAAAATTTTCCTTTTAGTCTAAGCAATACTTTTCTATCACACAATAGGCACAAAGCATTCCTTCGCTTCAACCAACCAACTTTAATTCTACTACTAACATCCCCATCAGTATCATCACTTTGAACCTCACAAATAATCTTAGTTTTCAATTTGTGTTTAATGTTCATAAGCTTTACTGCAGTTTACTATCTATCAGCAAACTTACTCGTAACATGAATTGTGTTACTAAATTATACCCTAATATTTATGAATTTCAAGTGGAGTCGGGGAAGTTGATCGACAGTGCTGACATGCATCATGGACTTTACGTGCTCACTAGTATTGTCGCTTTAAAAGAACCGTCCCACCGTTCATAATCCATTAAATCAAGTCTTATATCTAAGTTTGTTTCTCATGAAACTCAAGTTTTGTAATGGCATTTTTGTCTTAGGCATCCTAATTTAAATTATTTGAAAAATTGTATCCTTATTTGTTTATTAGTAAAAAATATTATTCTAATCAGTGTGAAACTTGAAAACTTGCTAAATATACTCGACGAGTGTAACTAAGCCTGAAATACAAACCAACACATCCATTCTCCATAGTTCATAGTGATATCTAAGGACCGTCAAAAATAAAAAAATATAAATTGGGTTAAGTGATTTGTCACCTTCATTGATGATCATAGTAAAACCACAAACATTTCTTCTGAAAAAATCTGAAACTACTAACATATTTGAAACCTTCCACAACATGATCATCACCCAAAACAAAATTCTGATTTTCAAAAACGATAATGTAAAAAGACTACTAAAGCTCCACTCTTGACCCTCATTCATCCAAAAATAACATCATTCATATAAGCTCATGTACTCGCACACCCCATCAAAATAGTGTGACTGAGAGAAAGAACAAACATCACCTCAAAATTACACATTTAATTCTATTAAATAATAATGTACCCAAACATTTTTGGAAGGATACAATCCTCACATTCATTTATCTCATAAATAAAATGCCCACTAGAATGTTAAACTTTAACAAACCTCTCAAAAACCTTATAAAATTCTACCCCTATATAATTCTAATCCTATATTAAGTCATTCACCTCTAACCTACTACTAATACTTTTAGTTGTTTCGCTTTTGTTTGTCAATATCAACCATATCAGACCAAAATTGATCTTACGTCAATCAAATGCATCTTTGTGGGCTACTCTTCAAACAAAAAGGATCATAACTGCAATTATCCAAAAAATACAAATATTCTACAGCTCCATGGATGTCACCTTCTTTAAAACCCAACCATATTACCCAAAACTAACATTCAAGGAAAGAGTTTGAGAGAACATCATATTTGGGATACAATCAGGAACTGCAAGCTCACCTCCTTCATATCTCTGGTAAACTCACTCTTGTCCCCAATATTACAAATCAACCTAAAAATAAACCTACTACTCCACTAAATCCTCTCACAGCTCCCACCAAAAACCAAAAACTCTGTGCGTACACTAAAAAAGAAAAAACCTAGAGAGCATGTAAGAGACAATATGCAAAATTAGAAATGCAAATCAACGTAACCAACATGGTACACCCAAATAATCACATAGAGGTTGGGTCAACACATCATCAGAACTAAGAGGAAGGAGCACATGATTGTACAAAACACCTAATAGAAAAATTTGTAACCTATGAAAATTATCATCCTCTTACAAATCTTTTATACACAACTTGAATAACATGCAGATCCCAAATTCAATTCAAAAGACCTTATCTATTCCTAATTGAAAAATTATTATGGAAGTAGAGAGTTTTTTCCATTGGAAAGAATGGTACCAAGATCATGACAGCCCTGCTACTTAGGAAAAGAACTGTAAGTGTCAAATATAAAGTAGATGGAACCATAGAAAGGTTCAAGACTAGACTTGCAGCAAAAGGGTTTACTCAGTACTATGATATCGACTTCAAAGATACATTTACATTAATTGTGAAACTCAAGACAATTAAATTACATTTACATTTACATTAATTGGAAAATATGATACTAAATAGGACGCAATGGAGAAAAAGGATTCATGTAGCCGACCCCACATAGTGGGATTAAGGCTTTGTTGTTGTTGTTGTTGTGAAACTCAAGACAATAAGAGTACTATTGTCATCGTTTGTAAATCAGGACTGGCCTTTGGATCAGCTAGACATTAAAAATACATTTTTTAATGAGGATCTTGAGAAAGTGGTGTATATGGAGATATTCTCTGGATTAAAGAACAACATAAATAATAAGATACTATACAAACTAAGGAAATCATTGTATGGGTTGAAAAAATCACCCAAAATATGATTTAAAATGTTCACAAGATTATTCTTGCCAATGGGTACTATTTATTCACCCAAAATATGAATGCCAACCTGATCACACTTTGTTTATTAAATCAAATCAAGAAATTAAGATAATCATCCTTATTATATATGTAGATGAAATTATTCTTACAAGCAATGATGTAAAAGAACTTTAAACAATCTAAAAAATATAGGCTTCTTAGTTTGAGATCAAAGATCTTCGAACTTTAAGATACTTCATGGCAATGAAGTAGCTAAATCCAAAGAAGGCAATATCATATCTAAGAGAAAATATATCATTGAATTATTAAAGGAGACATGAAAGTTGGGCTGCCAACCAACAGATACTCTTATGGATCCTAATCGACAAGCATCAAAAAGAGAGAATACTACTCCAATTGAAAAAGAGAGATATCAAAAACTTGTGAAAATTTTATTTATTTGTCACATACAATACCTGACATTACTTTTTTGTGGGTATAGTGAGCCAACATATAAACGATCGAAATAAAGATCATTTAGAAGCAGTCATCCGAATCCTGAGGTACCTAAACATGACTCTGGAACGTGAATTGAAATTTAAGAAAACTAAAAACTGTAACATTGAGATCTACATTGATGCTAGCTGGATTGGAAAATTGAGTGAGAGAAGATCTATCACGGGTTACTTTACATTTGTATGGGATAACCTAGTTACATGGAGAAGCAAAATGCAAGTCACGGTGACAAGTAATGCAAAATTTGAATATCGTGCCCTGGCCCTAGGACTTTGTGAAGGGATATGGCTAATGAAATTAATAATGAAACTACGCATGGAGAACAAAAGCACTATTAAAATGTTCAGCAATAGTTCATTAGTCATAAGAATATCAAAGAATCAAGTACACCATGATCGAACCAAACATGTAGAAGTTGATAGACACTTCATCTCTAGAAGGTCAATGGAATAATTATCCACCTAAGCTATATCCCAACTCAATATCAGATTAATGATAGTCTCACCAAGGCTTTCCTCTGACACAATTTTAGTGATCTCATCAGCAAGTTCGAGATATATGACATATACAACTCAACTTGAGAGAGAGTGTTGATATACATATAACCGTTGATCTAATGGGCCCACCCATGATTCAGGAAATTGTGGGTCCACTGCTTTATTTGAGGAGAAATTATTCTCCCTTAATTATCCATTATTGTGTTTATATTTCATTCCTTCTTATCGTGATGATTTGAATTTCCCTCCAATTGCATGAGGGTTAGTTTGAATTGTATATATTTGTTATTTGCTTGTATTATTTTAATGAGAAATTTAGAGAGTTTTTATTCAAAGAAGGTTTTTCCTAAATTTCACAAAATGTAACAATTCTTGAAGTATAAATTGACATCAATGGCACATACATCTTTTTCATAAGGGGTTATACTTACATCTTAATGTGTGAGAGAATATCCAATGAAAATATATTTAATAGTTTGAAGATCAACTTTTTATCTATTTTAAGAATGCATAGGAACAAAAGTAAAACATTCAAACATTTTAGGAACAAGATTATTCATGGAAACTAAAAGGGGAAAGAAATTGTATGTGACTTATGATAGACTTTTGAACTCGAGGCATGCATGAACTCATGTTTTGCCCTATTAAAATTGCTTCACCATAATTTTTTTTAATAACTTTTTTAAGAAAATATGGCCCTTATGGTCACAATTAGGTGATGTTTCATTCATTTAGCCACTCCATTTTTCGAGGTGTCTATGCATTAGAGAACTCATGTATTATTCATTTTCATGAAAACATGAAAATGCATAATAGTTAAAATAGCCATTAGCATTGTAAGAATTTACTCTTTTAAGTTGTCATTAAATTGATTTTTAATCATATTTAAATGCAAAAGCTTTTATTACGTTTGGCCTTTAAAATAAGATTTATAACAAAATGAGTGCAATCCTTAATAAAAAAATACAAACAAATCACATACTTATAGAGTTTGGGCGTAAGGGATTGTCTTAGATGCCACGATGTACGAGTAAAAGCAAAAACGGTGATCTTTGTCCCACTCGGTGAAAAATTGATATGCTTATATTTTGCTTGTTTATAAATGTCACAACAAAATTCTTCAATCTTAATTTCTTTGAATATTTTTGAGAACGATAAAAAGACAAGTGACCACAGAATAGGTGTTTGAAATGAACTCTTTTTATTGAAATAAAGAGCTTTGAAGAGAATAGATAATACTATGTTTTTTTATCATTAGATTCATCAAGATGGTTGAGGTTGTTCCTTTCTTTATTAAGCCTAGCATTCTCCTTGTGCCGTGATACATAAGATACAATATGCACGATAAAACAAAACATTGCATTTGGAATCTTCAGTCATCTTTTATTAAATAAAATGAAAAAAAAATTGGATTCATAAGAGGATATATTAGAGTGCGAAAGATTAATTTATAAAAACATATTCTAGCAAACATTGTGTTTTTTTTTGTTGCTATGATAAAATTTATATGAAATTAAATTGAGAGTTTGACATATGATATATAGCTTCGAAATTAATAATCCAAGAGCTGCATATGCAGTTATAAGATTTGAAGGCAATAAAAGGAGGTAATACCTAACAATTCTGGAGTAAAATGACATGCTATAGATTTCTTTCACAAGCTCCTAGGAAGCATTTTCTTCTATGACTTTACTAAAAAGAAAGAGAGTGCAATATTAAAGCCACACCCAAAGTCATGGGATTATGGTAATGCAGCAATAAAAACAAATATAATGAAAATACATGGAATAGGAAATCCTAGTGTCCTGATACCATGACAAGAATTGGACATAATTAGTTGAGTTTTTCATTATAACATTTATATTATATTCATGCAATCATGGGAGAGCTTTTGTAATAAAAAGTTAACAAAAATGAAAATGCTAACAAAATTAATAATTGAATAGACGTGCACCTATTCGTTTTGTTTTCAGGAGTTGCATGTCCCTTTTGAAGAGAGCAGAAATCGGAGGAAATCAGAGAGCGAGAGAGCGAAAGAGGGAGCATGAGAAACAGAGAGAGTGAGATAGAGGATAAACCGTGCCCTATAAGAAGAGGAGGGAGAAAAAGTTGAAGGAGGAAAATAAGAGGAAGACAAAGAAGAAAAAGAAGAAGAAAGAAAGAAAAGGAGACTAGTGACTCATCTGATGCATTGTTTTCCTCCACATCGTTCTTGATAGAGCTTGAGCGATTGTCAACTGCCTCGAGTAGCAAGCATAGGAAAGAGAACAAAAGTCAAGTAATTTCCCCCCATAGACGGAAGTTACCGAGCGTGAGACACTCGACCCAGCCCTCCTGTGCCCTACCTGAGCGAAGAAGAGGAGAAAGAGGGCTCAAGTAGCTAGTTTGAAGGTTCGAGCCGAGAGCTTGGGTAAGAGAACTGCTCGCGAGAGAGGAGCGGGCATGCGCCGGCGGACCCACTGAATAAAAAATAAAAAACTCTATATTTTAATGCATGACCCGACCCCATCCAGCACATTGCTTTGCAAGACCCTTAGGGCCGAATAAATCTTCATTTTCTTCTAACGTCATCAGGTAGGATCTCGCAGAGCGATTTTCTCAGTCTCTCTCTTTTATCAGACCAGAAATATTGACTATGAAATCTGAAAAAAATGATGAGAAGTTTGAAACGGAGATGACGGAATTTGAAAAAATGGTTAGATGTTTAGAATGGAGGTGATGGAATCTAAAAAAAATGGCAAAAAGTTTAAAATGGAGGTGAGTTTAGCTGTGTTTAAAATGTTGACATTAAATTATGGTGTAATTGCAGTTTTATTGTGACGTTATTAAGGTATTATTGTGATTTTATTGTGACGTTATTGTGGAGTTATTATGGTGTTATTGTGGTGATTTTGAAGTTTTATTGAGGTGTTATTACGGTATTATTGCACTATTTTTGTGGTGTTATTGAGGTGTTGTTATAGTATTACTTGAGTGATATTGTGGTTGTATACGCCTGGAGTTATTACGGTGTTATTATAATATTATTCAGATGTTAATGAGATGTTATTGTGGTATTATTTGAGCGATATTGTGACAGCTCTGTGGTGGTATTCAATTAGTGTTATTGGAGTATTATTATGGTGTTAATTTGGTATTATTGTGGTGTTATTCAGATGTTATTGAGTGTTATTGTGATGTTATTGTGTTATTATTATGCTATTATTGCCGTATTATTATGGTGTTATTAAGGTGTTACAGTTATATTATTATGGAGTTATTGCAGTATTTTATATGTTATTGAAGTGTTATTGTGGTGTTATTTGATTGGTATTGAGGTGGTTTTGTGGTGTTATTCAATTTGTGTTACTACGGTGTTATTATGGTGTTAATGAGGTATTATTGTGGTGTTATTGAGATGTTATTGAGGTGTTATTATAGTGTTATTTTAGTGGTATTGTGACCGCTCTGTGTGGGTGTTCGATTGCTGTTATTGGGGTGTTTTTATGGTGTTATTACGATATTATTGTGGTGTTCTTGAGGTGTTATTGCAATATTTTTGTGGTATTATTGAGGCGTTATTGTGATGTTATTGTGGTGTTATTGTGATTTTATTGTGGTATTATTGTGGGGCTATTGTGGTTTTATTAAACTATTATTATTATGAAATTTTTGTTATTTTTCTTTTGGTTGTTTTCATGTAAAAAGAAGAATACATTAAACTTCATGAACAAAACATCTTGATATCCAAGTGGTAATAATCGTTATTCCTTTGTTATTAAATTTATTTGTTTTGATAGAGATTTATGCAAGAAAATTTAGGAAATTGGAGATTTAGCAATTCTAAGATTAAATTTCACATAAAAGCTAAGTCAGTCCTAATTTAAAACCTATCTCACCCCTTTAATATTAATAGATGAGAGTTCAATGAAATTAAAGTGCCCAATTCACAAAGAAATATTCCAATTAAATTGAAGAATGTATTTGAAACAAAAATTAAAGCAATATTCTCTTGAAGTTTACTTATAAAAAATGGCTAATAACAATTCATTAAAGACTCCAATAAAAAAAATAATGCAATTGCATTTCATTGTTAAATAAATATTGTTTTTCTCACAAAATTAATTCTGCAAAAAAATACAAAATGGGTGAGTGTATTTGTACAACTAAAAGAAAGCTATCAACGAAACCTAAACTATCTAACAAAGGCTTATAACTAAAGTGATCTATCATAAACCCAAAGTAACATGAAAGTTTATTTAATAAAGCATTATTAAAATCAATAAATTTTATTCTTCTATCTTGTCATATTATTATTCTCATATTCTTAAAAGCACTTCATTATATGTCATGTATTTGCAATCAACCATTCACCTGGCTTCAATAAATACCTAAAAATTAGAAGCAGCCTATATCTGATGATGTGGAAGAAAATGTCAAATTTTAAGATTGATTAAAATAATTAATAATTTAATTTGATTGATAAAATGCAGATGACTATCAGAATACTAATTATGCAAAATTAAAGTCGATAGGAAAAACAAAAATTACATTAAACTGAATTCTTTGAAATATAACAAAGTCTTATTATGAGAACTTTAGCAAATGGTAATTATGCAAATAACTTAGATTCTAAATATATCTAAATGTAGGATAAAATATATCCAGTCCTCTCACTAATTAGAAAATCTTTCTACTTTGATAAACTAAGATTTAAAGAGTTTAAGCTTTAGCATGAATGATGCTTATCACCGAGTTTAATTTTATGTTGTTTCTCTTTTGTACAGTTTGGCGAGTCTGGAGATCTTTGTAAGTATCCAATTGCAAACTGATTTTTTCGCACATTATACACAATGAAAAAGAAACATATGAACTATATTGTGTTTATGCTCATCATATTTGATTTACCAATCGAAAGTGTCAGTTCACCAACATGGTGAAGTTCATCAACACGATGAAGTTCAACAAAATATGTCTGGAATAACATCAAAATATGTCCACAGTAACACCAAACTATGTCCCTAATGTGACCAAAATAATTCTAGAATAAAAACAAAATATGTCCAAAATAACATAAAAATATGTCAACAATAACACCAAGAAATGTCCATAATAACACCAAGTTATGTCTACAATACTACCAAAATATGGTAGAAAAATTAGAAATTGGATAACAACAAAATATATGTTTAGGATACATAGAAAATAACAATATATACATATGGTAACACCAAGTTATTTGTGTCGTCGTATTGTGGAGTTATTATAGTGTTATTAGTGTAATGGCATGGTGTCAATGGCATGCACATGTGGCTGTACAGTGGTGTTATTCGAGTCGTCGTATTGTGGTGTTATTATGGTTATATTAGCGTAACAACATGATGTTATTGTCAAGCAAAAGTGGTTATACAGTGAATTTATTCGTGTCGTCGTATTATAGTGTTATTGTAGTGTTATTAAAATTGTATTGTGGTGTTATTAGTGTAACAGTATGGTGTTTTTGTCATACATAAAAAGCTTATCATTGCACAATGCAGGTAAAAACTATATGAAGCAATGCTTATCACATTACATAAACTATTCAATGGAAGTACAGCCACAACCAAAATTACCTAGATGCTTTCTGTCGACTCTTACACTCTATGTTTTCCTTGTGTTATTTCATTCTTCTATATTATCTTGCTTGAAAATACAAAGAGAAATACATAATTTCGCGCCCTAAATCTTGAATCCTTACAAATGACTTGTTTCAGAATAACCTAAACATCTCAGAACTTATATGGTGAGAGAGAGGGACTGCGACAGCTATGCGTCTGGCGATCAATAGTGTGAGGGATTTCAGACGAACCTAGCTACCAAAATCACAGATGAATAATGCTCTCCTGAAAACCCTACCTGATGGCGATAAAAGAAAATGAAAATTGAATCGACACAAAGAGTTTTGTTTTCGAAGCAATGGGTTGGATCGGGTCTGGTCATGCATTAAAATAATTGCACGATAATACCGCAATAACACCACAATAACTATAACACCTCAACAACAACACAATAATACCGCAATAACACAGCATAATAATACTAAAATAACAACAGTCAATAACCACCACCTAGCCACCGAAATATCACTCAAATAACATCATAATAACACATCAATAACACTATAATAATATTACAATAATATCATAATAACACCGAAACAACATTGGTCGAATACCACCATAGAGTCGCAGCAATATCAATCAAATAACACATCAATAATAACTCAATAACACTACAATAATATCGCAATAATATCATAAAAACACTGAAATAACACCAATTGAATATCAACAGTCAGCCGCTGCAACACCACAATAATACTGTAATAATACCGCAATAACAACATAATAACACCAGTCGAGAATATCAGTCAACTAACATTATAATAACACCTCAATAACTCTAAAATAATATCGCAATAATACCATAATAATACTAAAATAACACCAGTCGAATATCACCACAGAGCCGTCGCAATATCACTCAAATAACACCACAATATATCTCAATAACACCACAATAACAACCCAATAACACAATAATAATATTAGTCAATAATATCACCACAGAGCTGCCGCAAAACCACTCAAATAACACAACAATAACACATCAATAGCACCACAATAGTACTGCAATAACACTAGTTAAGAATACCACCACAAAGCAACCGCAATACTACTCAAATAACATAACAATAACACCGCAATAATACCACAATAATAACAAAATAACACCAATCAAGAATACTACCACAGAACAGCCGCAATACCACTCAAAAAAAACTGTAATAACACCTCAATAACACCACAATAATAATATAATAGCATCAGTCGAGAATACCACCACAGAGTCATCGCAAAACACTCAAATAACACATCAATAACAACACAATAATACTGTAATAACATCATAATAATATCACAACAAATGCAGAAAACACCTCAAAAACACCATAATAATGCAGCAATAACATCATAATAAAACTGAAATAACACCAGCCGAGAATACCACCACAACCGCGACGAAATCTATCAGATTGTCTGCTCACTAAAAGAAGTCGCACTTCTCTGTGATTCTCTACGAGCATTTGTAGAACTGTCTCCATTATTTATGTGGTCAACACGACATCAGTAGGAAAGTCTGAAATCCATATGGCACAACAAACCTACGAAGGTCCCAAAAATCATAGAGCTTATCGTTCCTGAGTGCTTTAAAAAACAATCCTTTACTCATAACACAAGTAGAAATTGATAAAAAAAGTAATTATGGCACAACAAACCTACAAAGGTCCCAAAAATCATAGAGCTTATCGTTCCTGAATGCTTTAAAAAACAATCCTTTAGTCATAACACAAGTAGAAATTGATAAAAAAAGTAATTAATTACAGTTTTGTGCAGCCATATGACCTCAAAAAACTCGGTATATCAATTAACGAATCAGTCACTACAAGAAGGTAATAAACCTTGTAAAAAAAGAGTTCTTAGTTGTCCTTAACTCACACAAAATCAAATTTGTGTGTGTCACATATGCATATCATCAAAAAAGATCATCCAAAAGGACGTAAAAAAACCATAGCACTGAATAGAAGAGAGAAGCTCAGTTTACTTCATTAGAATTTCAAATGTGACACCAACCAACAGCGACTAATAGACCATCCAGAAGAACTCATAAGGTCAAACTTCTCATATTTGACCTCTCTAACACACCAATAGAAAAACAAATAAAATATAAATGACAAAAAAACATTTAGAAATAGCGTAAAAGCGCCAAACAAAGAAAAAAAAAACATAAACAGAAACTGAATAAAATGCAAATAGTATTGAATAAAGTATAATAGTATTGAATAAAGTACAAATAATATAATAATAAATACTCCAATCTTTCAATAACCCTCCTGCTGTAGCATCCACATTTTGCTCCATCAATTTTGTCATCTTGCTTATACATTCTCTATCTATAGTATAGGTGGTGGAAACACCATTCTCAAGTTGTGACAAATAATGTCCAAAACAGTACTCAAATACCTCGGTAGGTTCATGCTCATGATCCTCGTTCACCCTAAGGAAATCGATACCGTTGTGGGAAAGATGCCGCCGAATGTAATTATGGAGTCATCATGACAATCACAATTTACACCTATTTGGTAAACGGGTGAGATAGCATATTGCGGAGTATAACACATTTCTACCAAACACCAAATATCCTCTCAATGGCACCGCATAAGAAGAAATTTATTTTATTGAACATTTTTTCTGTCTCGTCTTACATTTCCTGTTCGCTTAAAATCAGGTATGTGATATCTCGTATCAAGATAGAGCTTCAAATACTCTCGCTGCAACAGATATCCAGCATCAACCAAGTAGTATTTACCTGATATGTATTGCATGATTAGTGTTGAGGAAAAACTGAATTACGAGAGTAGCCAAGTCTCAAGCGAACCTATGGGAAGATGTGGGAAAATGCGGGAAGTTGTACCTATTATTTTGTATTGCAATTTTAAAAATTCTACGGTTATGTGCACTGCCCTCCCAACCGGTCATGACAAAAGTGAAACACGTGTTGACATTTTATGTGGGGACCCGCAACGACTTATGAATGCGATCTTCTCATTATTTGGAACACGTGCATCTGTTTTATCGATTGCTACACTACAATTCTGGAAAAATAACGATGAGTTACGTAATAACGTTGTTCATTTGAAAATTGAATGTAATAAATTTAAAACACTAACTTAAAGAACGACATATATCGTGAATCATATGAAATCTCCACGAGGGTTTATTCGAAAGTAAGATCTGTTGGTTTTATAACTTGTGAAGAAAAATTCACAAGTGTCTTCAACTCCACTGAGAAATATTTGCAAATTGTTTCAGATGATTGTTGAAATCGCTCTATTACTCCTCACATTAATTCGTTTTTCGATAATATGTAGAGGGTTATCGTTAGCACATCTGGTGAAGTCGTCTTGAAAGAGCCATGAAGTCCATGATTTTTGTGTAGTTACTCAAACAAATGGTTGAAGACATTCCGTGACATGCGAAATATATTGCTAAATCTCATTAGGTGGCCCGCAAGAAACTCTTCATATTTGTCCCCAATATATGAGGATGTCATGCAAGAGGAGCGATCTATGTACGAGTTATAACATTCGTACATCAAGCATACGACAACTGCAACTCTTCTTCTGCATCTTTTTATGGTTGCATCCATGTATATCAACATCGTACAGGCTAACAAAGAAGCATTAATTAATTAGCTATAATCATATAAGGTTACGTAGCACACAATAAACATATAAGCATCAATAAGCCATGACCCAAGCAGTTGAAATATCCATAACAAAATAAAAAAAGATATAGAAACATAAATATCTCAAGCGATAGTAAATAAGAAAGTCAAATATTTTTGTGATTATAAAAATTTAGTAGGTTCGCCACCCTATGGTCAGCGGGTATCTTAACGAAAAAATCTCTACGGGTAGGATCTTCAAGCAATTCTATTGCAAACAAGTACAGCGGCAAATCCACACAAATTTCCCTAGTTACATTCAAAATTTGCAGGACCTGGTCGATAGAAGTTGCAGCATATGTGTGGGGTTCTGCGCTGCATGAAGCCACTAGTTGCTATATCTGTCTTCTAAGAAAAGCAGCTCTAACTTTCTTTCTATTCTAAACGGGTGGACTCAAGTTCATGGAGATCTGGACTGGAGACTTCAATGTCAAATATTATTTTGATTTTTCTGTCGCACATTGCGGGTGTATTAACCTCTTTGGTCTTAACAATTTTATTACTATGATGTAAAAGACAAAGTTACATAAATAAAAAATTGCACACCCAACCATAATAGCACATCCATACCACACACACCACCACACCTTCCCAAACCCTCCACACCTCCCAACAAACCACAAAAGCACATCCACACCACGCACACCACCACACAAATTGCCACACCTCTTAAACCCTCGCCACCACACATACAAACCCTACCATAACACCATGCGCAGATGCAAATAAATCTAAGAACAACACTCCAAAAATAAAACCACCAAAAGCAAACCACCACACCGCAACACCAAGCAGGTAAGGACAAATCACCACAGCAAACCACCGCACCATGTAAGTAGTTATTATCTATCAATTGTGTTTAGAGAACAAAATATTTTTATTTCTTGCACTTATTTGAAAAAATCATAATAGGAAAAAAAATATTACACCCTAACATGTGACAAGGTTTTAAATATGTGGCAAGATTTTTCTACTGAACATTCAGTAATCAATCTACCATATAAATAGTTATACATAAAACTTAGAATTGTGAAAGTTGGTTTCATTTCCAAATGAGGCAATTTAACTCTTTCATTTCAGAGCTAAATTTTATAAGGCTCAATTTTGTGCAACACATAGCATGCATGCTAATCAAATCATTATTATCATTATAAAAAATACTGCCAACATTGCCTTTTTAAAAGTGATATACACCTTTCATGTATATATTTGTGATGACAAAGTGTTGTAAATGTAAATATCACACTTTGTAATTTGATGAGTCCATTCCTGGTCCATTCATGCTATAGTTAGAATATGCAAATGAAAAGCATGCAAGATGATTATCCTCTATCAACTGGTCCATTCATGCTATAGTTAGAATAGGTAAATGAAAAGCATGCAAGATGATTATCCTCTATCAATTGTGTTCAGAGAAAAGAATATCTTTATTTCTTGCACATGTTTGAAAAAACCATACTTCGAAAAAAAATATTACACCCCATCTTATGATAAGGTTTTAAATATGTAGCATAATTTTTCTATTGTACATTCAGTACTCAATCTACCATATAAATAGTTAGGAAAAATAATTGGCTTCATTTCCAACTGAGGAAATTTAACATTTTTTCATTTTAGAGCTAAATTTTATAAGGCTCAATTTCCTGCAGCATATACCATGCATACCATTCAAATTCTCAATTGTTCTCTGCATCAAAAATTTTCACTCAAAACCATTACAAAATACCAACAGAAACATCAAGCAAATTCACGAAGAAACCAGAAACCAAGTAGTCTAAGAAAGATGGGTGCTACTCAAAAAACACATCAAGCAAATTCACGAGGAGACCAATGCAGCTAAGTGATAGAGGATATCGAAGGAAGAAGTAAAGATGTCCAGAAAGAATGCGAGAGTGGGACAATTAGGGCAAAAGACACGAAAAAAATGTGAGGGCGAGACAGTTAAGGCAAAAGATGCAGGGTCGATCTGATTCACGAAGTCGAGAGCAACTACATCAAAATAAGGCAAAGAAACTCTGAGGCCCACGTGCAGCGAGCAAAACGCGAGCAAAATTCTATTAATCACTCATTTATTGTTTCTATCACACAAAAGACTTAATGCATTCCTCCACTTCAACCAACCAACTTGAATTCTATTAAAAATATCTCCATCTATATAACCATCACTTTGAATAATAGACCCGAGATATCTAAACTGTTCACACCTTTTAATGATTTGATCATCCAGAGTTACAACTCTGTCACTAGAACTGCTACTACTAAAATAAAATTTAAAGAGCCAATAAGATAATTACAAGAAAATTTTAATAATAATAAAATTGAAATTTTAAATTAACATTAATTAAATAAAAATTTTAATTGAGGTTAAAGGATGCATCTGAGATTCAGGAAGAGGGAGAATATGGTAGAAAATGAATAAATAGTGTCTAATGTTAATACAAATGTTCTGACTTAGATGATGGAGGCGATAACTCGGCTGATTCATTAGTTCATATTAACGCTTATTAGAAATAATATAGTTGTTGTAGATAAATATTTGAAGATATTTTAAGATCAACATCCACCATTATTCAAGAGAACTGAAGATCCAATTGAAACGAAGAACTAGCTAATGAGGATAGAAAAGACGTTGGGTATCATGGCTTGTGCAGATGAAAAAAGAGTACCTTTAGTTACATTTGTGCTAGATGGAGAAGCTGAAAGGTGGTGGCGTGTGCAACATCAGAATATGTTAGAGGACATACACAACATGATAATAAGTTGAGAGAATTTTATTGAGCTTTTAAGATAGAGGTTTGTTCCTTTATCCACATGAAGACAGATCAAGACAACTTTATCAAGTTGATACAAGAGAGAAGTCAGTTATACAGTATGAAGAAGAGTTTACTGCGTTGTCAATGTGTGCTCCACTGCTGATACCTACTGTAGAAGAGAAGTGCTAAAAATTTCTTTCGGGCTTAAAGAATTTGATTAGGCAACTGTTGGTGCCATTGAGGATCGACGACTATTCCTTGTTAGTGAAGCGAGCTAGACGAGTAGAGATTCATTTCTAACTTAATCAGAAGCATAAGGAGACACAAGAGAAAGAGTTAAGGTGAAGAAGCCCAAATTCAATTCTGACAGATTAAGTGGTGGCACTTCTCATGGTACCATAGTCACTTGTGTCAAATGTAAAGAACAGCATAAAGGTGAATGTTTGATGGGCTCTCATACAAACCACTAGTGTCATTAGCCTGGTCATATAGCTAAGTATTGCCCTTCACTTGACCAGAAAACCTCAGAAGAGCAGAAACCAAGTGGAGTTCTTTCACGGAATATTTTAGGTGGGCAAAAAAGGATAGAGTCAACAGCTTCAACTCCTGGTCATGGTCAATCAAGATCGCTAGTTCAACCTCGAGTTTTTTTCTCGTACTAGTCGAGAACTTAAAGAATCAACTGTTGATATTGATGCTACTAAAGATTGATGAGTGTTATGTTTCATCATATGTTATAAGTGAATCATTCTAGTTTATGACTTTATCAAAGGTTGACTTCCGTTAATGTTATTTTACCTTACTTAAGAAGTGATGTTACCATATTTCAGTTGATGGGAGAAGTTTACTTAAGTTTACTTGAGTTATCTTATATCAAACCTTTATTTTATTATATCCATGTTTCAACTTGTTGAATGAGATTTAAACTTCATGAAAATTTATCGATAATTTAAGTTTCCTTGCTTGATAAGAAGTACTTTGAGGCTTGGCGTAGATTTGCAAATTTCAAAGATGAATTTTTTATAAGGAGGGAAGATTGTAATAACAAGAAAAAAAAAATGAAAATGAAAATAAAGTTAATAATCGAATAAACATGCGCCTCTTTGTTTTTAGGAGTTGGATATCCCATTCGAAGAGAGCAGAAACCGAACAAGGGAAACAGAGAGCGAGAGAGAGGGAGCGTGAGAAATAGAGAGAGTGAGATAGAGGATAAACCGTGCATAGAAGAAGAGGAGGAGGAGGAGGAAGAAGAAAGGAGGAGGAGGAAGAAGAAAGGAGACGAGCAACTCATTTGACGTGTTGTTTCCCTCCACATTGTTCTTGACAGGGCATGAGCGATTGTCGATTGCTGCGAGTAGAAAGAGGAGGAAGGAGAACAGGATCCGAGTCATTTCCCCCCAACAAAACAAGTTACCTCATGTGAGACACTCAGCGCAGCCCTCCTGTGCCCTACCAAAGCAAAGAAGAGGAAGAAGAGAGCTCGAGCAGCTGGTTTGAAGGTTCGAGCTAAAAGCTTGGTGAGGAACTGTGCTCGCAAGAGTGGCATTACGTGCTTGACCGAGCCTTTATGTTCGGTTCAGGCAAGACAGCGGTTTTTTAAAAAAAGGTAATAAATTAAATTTCATTAGTTAAGTTATTAATTTTGATTATTTAAGAAAAACTTCAGAAAATTATTATATTGAATTGATTTTGATGTTTGTTAATAATTGTCTAATGTAATCGGCGTAGGAGAAAAACAAATTTTGCTGCAGAAAGAAATTCAGGTATTATGCTTATTATAAAATGTATAATAATTTTTATATAATTAAATTAGGTTTAAAAGGCAATTTAAGGGTTTCTAAGTTAAGTATGTTAAAAGTTTTGAAAAAAAATTATTTAAAAGCAATATTGTATAAAATATAGTAATACAAATTGATGAGGTATCCTAATATTAAAATGAAATTTTGGCTAAATTAATTAGTTGTATGTTTCATGAAAACTAAAAGAAATTGGATGACTATATTTATATCGGCATATGTAAACATTTGTATAAATAAATTAATACTTAAATAAAATAATAAATTAATAAACTTTTGTAATGAATACTATATTTATCGCAACTTCAATTTTAGAAGAGACGAGATAAAGGCAAGTAAAAAATAAATAAATCGACACCGATGCAGGTCCTTATACTTTTAAACTATAATAATATTGATTTCTCTTTAGTTTGATTCATTCTATGACTTGCTTGGATAGATTTTACTAGCTCTTCAATTTTATTTGATCATATCAAGTCTATGTCACTAATATTTTCATGTTATTTATATGCATAATTCATTATTTTGATTGTTTGCACGTGCATGTTTGACTATGATGGAATCATCTATTAATGATACTAGTGGGGAACGTTAAGATACCCGCGCATGAAAATAGAAAATGATATTGACATTGAAGTGTCTTAAATGATAAAATTTTTAAATGGTGCTACTGAGACGGATGTATATAGATTAAAAATTTATTGATATCTAAATGACATAGTAAGATATAGTGAAAGTTTAAAATCACCTTGATTGATCATATTAAATAGTACTATTCGTCAATTGCCCTTATATTTTTTTATACTGTTTAATTGGCATGCATATTATCTCCATTTTCATTAAATTACTACAGTTTAAGAGCATAAGTATTCACTACCTCTGTTTAGTTTACCGTTGCTTTAAACTAATTTTTCAGGATTAATTTATTTGATTAAAAGATGAACAATAACAAAGAAAATATTTATAGAAAATGCTGAAATATGGTAAATTTATATGTTTTACCTAAATTCATTTTTTATAGTGGCAATTTCATTTTAAAAATATTGGTTATAGAAAATAAATTATAGAAAAATTTAGTTCCCACCGTCCGACCGTCTAGTCCTACCTTAGTTAATTCCAAGTCCCGGGCCAAGTCGTGACAGCTTTCAATTGAAAATCCATAAAACCAAGGAAGAATAATTATAAAATATCTACAATAACACACAAATTGACAAGTAAAAACCATACTAATTATAGAACAATTAAAATAATTCACAAATTGATGAGTACATGGCAGAGATCCATGATTAGTTTAGGTCTCAACAGGCAAAAACTATGTAGGTGTTTCACAAGGGATATTGATCCTCAATGTGGATAAGCAAGAGAACGGTTGAAATTAATATAAAGTGGATAATACTCCCACATCATGTGAAACAAGAGTTGAGTTTTAGCATAGTAAAATTGGCCCTTAATCATTAAGTTAAGTTTTAGAGTTGATTAGCGTCTTATTTTTTATTTTTTTCTTTTTTCTGTTCATCTATTAGGGCATTGTGTTTTAGTTGGGAAAACAAAGTTTCAACCTCCTAACATGTGTGGGTTAGGATACAGTTCATAAATATTGTGGCAGCAATACAGGCATAAAATTTTTTATTAATCTGCGCTTCCTAGAGACTAGTGAGAGGGAAATGAAGAAATCACTAGTTGGTAAGTGTTCTATAAAAATTTAATAAACATGAAAAACAGTATCTCATTTAAAGAGTAGCAGATCAAAACCTGAAGAAATCGTATAATTAAGATTAAATTTTAAAGCATCTTACTTTAGAGAAAAAGGAACCACATAGTTCTGGTGCGCGATACCATCTTGTTGCCACATAATCCTACAGCATCAGAGGAAAAAGAATAATCCAATTAATAATGTATTTTTTCCCCCAACAGCCTCCAATTTTAACGCATGCCTCCCTAAATACTAAGTACGGAAGCTAACAAAAAGAAACGCAATATTCAATGGATTTGAAAAATATTTAAGTATAAATGTAGATTCAATGAAGAGATGATGATGCAATACAGTCCAAAAAATAGCCGAAGGAGCATCATTAAAAGACACCCGGGCAAGTCCAAAGTCACAGATTTTTAGCTTGCAGTCAGAATTGGCAAGAATGTTTTTGGGCTTCAAATCTCGATGAAATACATTTGCTGAAAGAAAAAAAACAAGTAATGAAACAGAATTAAGGGCTCAGAAATAAGCAAAAACATATGATACAATAAACCAAATAACCAGTCATTGATGCCAACCAGAATGGATATACTTCAGAGAACGAAGAAGCTGATACAAGAAAAATTGGTGATGCTCAGGAGTAAGGTCATCATTTGCCTTTATAACTTGATGAAGATCTGATTCCATCAGCTCAAAAACAACATATATATCTCTAAATTCTCTACGAGATGGAGGCAGCATTATGTGCTTAATTTCTACAACATCAGGATGCCGAAGCAGCCTAAGAAGCTTGATCTCTCTAAGAATTCGAGTTGCATCTGAAACATGCTCAAAGACATCATTGATCTTTTTGATTGCGACCTTCTCCCCAGTTTTAGTGTCCACTGCCGCCCCTACTGTACCATAACTTCCCCTTCCAATAACCTCTATTATCTCATATTGGCTAGCTTCACCATATTCAGTAAAAAACTCTGTTTGAGGGTTGACCTAAACATTTATAAAAGCAAGCTGTTAGAAACTGCACACTAAATAAAAAGACACGTTCACTCAAAGAACAAGAGAGAGCAGCAGATCCTCATCTTTCTCAGAGAAAAACATCGATGATCCAATTTACCAATAAAGAAAGTAGCTCATTAATTGACACAAAAAAGTTGGTAACATGAAAAAACACAATCTACATGCATGAATATGTAATGATTGAATGATTGAAATGGACGGAGAAATAAAGGGAACATAAAAGGAACAATGAAATTATACTATATTATCTCATTCTCTAATATCACACGACTAATGCAGTGGGTAGATTTTATACGCCTTTAAATATTCTATAACTAATGGTGTCTACTTAATGGAAAACCATGAACTTGAATATTGAACCATATGAAAGAAGTTTTCAGATTTGATCTCTCTTCCTGAGATTCTAATGTATATCTTTCTCCCACTAACATTCCACCCCTAATTGCTGAAGGTCACACACCCTCCAAGTTTTACACATCATATTCTACATCAATGTCAAATGGGATCCATTGAAGCATCAAATTGATATCAAAGAAAAGTACAAGACTGCAACAAAAAGAGAACAACCCCAAACTTCATCCAAGTCACTGTACATATTGAGAAAAACAAGTCTTTTCACGCACAAACAATTTTGGCATTATGCCAAAAATCATGTATTGGTGTAAGAAATTGACCTGTCATGCTAACTCGACCTGAACGCGATATAAAAAAAACTGGGTTCAGGTTGATCCGAATAATATTCTGGACAGGTTCTAGTTAGGAATTCTAACCTGTTTAATTTTTTCAGGTTGGGTTCGGGTTAACCTCCCAACTTGAATTTGATCTGAAGTTGACCCGCTGACATAAAATTGACTCAAAATCGACATGTAAACCTAAAATTGATCCAAAATTGACTCAAAATCACCCTAATTTTGATCTAACTTTGACCTGAATAGTTGTTATGTCGTATGTTAAATGGATTATACAGGTCAAGTATAGGTTAGCATGTCGGGCTCGCGTTGGATTTTCAGTCAAGTTTAATATTCAGGTCATGCAGTTTCAGATCGGCTCATTTTCAAGTCAAACCAAAACTCTACCAGCAAAGCAGATTTGACATCCCTAGAAAATCCTAATGTCTTCTCCAATACAGGTTTTTTCCAAATAATGTGCAATTATGATAGAGTAGTTGTCTCCATGGATAAATCCATAAAATAACTATCACAGAATGAGTAGGTTGTAAGCAAATTAGTACAATGGATGACTTGTTCACATAATGCTTGTTTATTTTAATACTTTAATAAACATTGACTCATTTGTTCATTTATATTTGTGAATATGTTTATTTGTTGTTAACTAGTAATTCATAAAATAATCATTTAATGAGTACTTAATTGCTTATTTGATGGTTAATATGCATTCTTGTATCAATTTTTATCATCATATACATTTTAAAATTTAAGTAAAATATTAAATTTATAATTATGATGAATGCATTGAGAAAGTAAATTAATATATCAAAAAAATATCTATTGTTAATACATTTAAATAATACATAGTTGTAGTAGCTTTAATAAAGATTGAGATTGTATTTATGTTTGATTATAAGCTTACATTTTTAAATAATTAAAATCCTACAAATAGTTAGTTAAGTTTGATTGAATCTTGATTATAACTTAAAATATATTTAAAAAAATAAAAAATTAAGCTTGAATAAGATTTTGAAATCTAGATCATGTTCAAGTACAACTCGAGAAAAGAAGTTAACTAAGAAAGAACAAGGGAGTAAATCTGGCTCAATTCGATTTATCTATAACCCTAAAAATGAGTGAGTGGGAGAGAGAGAGAGAGAGAGAGAGAGAGAATGATCTTAACCAATAAACAACCACAGAATTTGATCATAGAAGTTCTTTAACAAGAAGCAATTCTGTTACACATGTGCATATATTAATGTAATTAATCTAATGATTGGAATAATGAAGGGAACTTTGAATTAGAAGCAGGCATTAAAAAAAACCTTACTATCAATTTTTCTTATAACATCACCACTGTTCAGGTTTTATAACGTCCTACGAATTTCATAACAAAGATTCTTCACCTAACAGAAAAGCAAGAAATTGTGAATGAATCCTAATTGAAAAAGACTTGTGACTCGATCTCCCTTCATGGATTATCTTTTATATATCTCTCCTACTAAAAACCCACTATTGCTTAAGTGCTCAGTTAACCGGTCTCCTAGATCTACAAATCACACGCTACACCAATTTGATATCAGATGCATCGATATTACACCAATTTGGCATCATCGGAAATTCCAATACTGCATCAACCATGGCACAATTCTGAAATCCATCCAAGTCATCGTAAATATTAAAAACAATTCAGCCTTCTCATGCACCAGCAATTTGGAGTTTGATAATCGGAAAAAAAAAAATCCCTAATGCCTCTCCAATCCAAGCATTTAAAAATAATGCGCACGAAAAACCCATTACAAGAGAAAGAAATAGAATAATAAAGTAAGAAAAAAATATCTTCGACGACGAATGGTGGATCAGAACATACCTTTTTCTGTGGATTATTGGCCATTATGATCAGATTATGCTAGTATTCGCTAAAGGCCGCTGAGAGCGAATTCAGCAACGAATGAGACTCTCCACCATCTCTTCTTCCACCTGTCCTTGATCCTATCGTCGCCCAACGCGACAGTGGCTGACAATCGAGGTTGGCGTCGACGGGGATTGTCACCTCAAGATATAGAGAACGCGAGCGCAGTAGAGCGACAGATCCGTGGTCAGGGTATTGTGTGCCCTCCGGCGCCCGAATTTCTCGCGGATCAGGCCACCTCGCAACACCCTTCCTCGTTAGCGCGAGAAATCGCCGCCCGCTTCCGTCCATTTATGATCTATCGAATCTTACGTTCCTCAATTCCGATTAAAGAGCTTGGATGCATAACGGCCAGGAAGGCTTTAATTTATTGTCTCATTTAGTTTTGTTCAAAAGAGTTGGCGTGAAATCTATAAATTTAAAGGTGAATATTAAAAGATTGCAATTACTCAACTCGCACAAGGTTTGGTCGGATTAATTTGGAGATTTAATCGTATAAAATAATAAATATTTGAATTATTTTAAAAGTAAGACATTTAAATACTTTAAATAATATTATAAATAAAAATTTTAAGCTATAATATTTCTCTATTTTTAATTTAAATAACTTATTTATGGAATTTTTAATTTAAATATCTTATTTATGATCATCCCACCAAAATCACGGAATTAAAATTAGATAGTATTTGAAACGACTGATCTGTTGGATCGACCTACTTCTAGAAAGATCAATCATAGTTCTATGCAGAAATGATTCTATTTTTGGATTGAATTGACTGAATGATAAGTTCATGATTGAACTAGTTGGTTCAACCAAGTTCTTAATACTATGATTTTTACCATTCAAATTTGTTGGTTTTTTATTTTTTATAAATTGCTTTAATAAGTCAACTCAAATAAATATTTGTTATTGATGCTTTATGATTTTGGAAGGATTTATATGGGTTATAGGGCTCACCTTGCCCATAATATATATATATATATATATATATATATATAT
>NW_018165599.1:154028-160714 GCF_001263595.1 Phalaenopsis equestris | reverse complement strand
ATATATATTGATCACACCAAAGGTATTGAATGTAAGACGGACAAGTGAAACAAAGAGAGTGTGAAAGAGGAACATTGTGAGAAAGAGAGATTGTGTGCACAGTAATGCAATTGTTTTTATATAGAAAATTCAGTAGTCATTCATTGTAGAAATCACCATAGATTTTCAAAGATATCTAGTGTAAAATTATATGTTTGTCCCTATTTAAATAGAAACGTTACAAGTTATTATGACACTTTTAACATTTGTAATCAACTTTGACATCCTTTCATTTTCATAACCAACATTAAAGTTGTTTTGTATTCATAATGCTTGAAGAGGGGCTTTTAATGGCCCCATACACTTGTCATTGTATTGATCAATAGCTTGATCAGCTAGTTGACATTCGATCTGTTGAATAGTCATCGATCAACCCTCTCAATGGAATCCTGAGTAGATGCCCTTCTGCTGTTGGGGTAAACTTAGACTGTCAGGAAAAGGGTGTATCTCTTTAATTTAACGAATAGCTCTTCATAGAGAAGTGGCCTTCTCAGATGATCAGAAAGGCCTTTCGTGGGATGTCCTCTGGTCAATTTTATGAGGGGTTCCAAAATCATCCAAGGGAGCTGGTCATGAACGATTGTCCTCTGAATTGAGTGTCATATGTCTTTTCGTTTAGTTATGCTTCCATTCAGTCGACTCAAACTTCTAATGAAAGAAATGATGTTTGGTGTTTGCATCTTTTGACCATCCTAATATACTATCTCTTGTGTTTCTAAGTGATATCCTTTAGAGTTTCTCGAGCTTCATGCGGACATATTTTTTATATACATATTTTGTTTATCGATTCTCTTACTTCTTGAAATAGACGAATGCGATAGAAATAGGATAATTAAATGCAAAAAATAACTTATTTATTGTGTAATAAGTACTTTTAATAATAGAACTTCTGAATTTTCGTACCCACAGTCCCTATAAGTAGTGTGGGATCAGCACATCTCTATCTTTGTCTGAATTTTATGCCCTTCATTCGGTTGTTAACATGAGCTACACTCATCGCTAGTAGCAATAAGTCTCCTGTTGACGCGATAAATGAGGCAGGCATTTGAAATTTTGACTAGAAAATCCCTCCCTTCGAAGAACACAAGTGAAAAAAAAACTGGAGAGTAGACAGCCCATAGTAAAGAAAAACACGGCGAATGAGGGTTGGCCAAAAAAATAAAGAGGTCAAAGGGAAAAGCTAGGCGGGTAACAACTCTATAAAATAAAGGGCAGAGTTGTTGGAGAAAGTGGCTGAGTCATTCGACTCGATGTCGCTTCATCAAGAGATGGGGAGCAAGGCGAACCTACATGCCTTTGGTGTGACCATCCTTGCCTTGACACCAATACGAGAACGATCAACTCAACAATCAATCTAGGTGGTGATAGAGACCCGGTTCCAACTGAATGAGGGTGTAAATTCTTTTTCCTCAAGTGGTGAGACCAGCCAGACAATTTTCCAACCATATTTTGGTGAGATCCTCCAATCGTCTAAGATGGAGTGAAATATTGGTACGAGAAAACTTGATTTTCATTGACTAAGTAGATTTATTCTTTTTTTTTTACTTTTTATTATTCTTGCATAGGAGACTGTACAGATTATCTATCCATCAATAATGGTCATTGGCCATCTCTAGGCTCCAGAGACAGTTGAGGAATCATCTGCTCTGGCACACGGTGCAAGAGTCTCCAAACGGTTATCTAGTCCTAAAGACATTAAAAGGGAGACCAACATTGGTTGTAAAGTATCTTAAATATCGATGGCTTGCTGGTTGGATGAAATGGTGGATTCCTTTACCAATAAAACTGGTCTATAGAGGGAGATTGTCAAAACAGGTCTGAAAGAAGAATTAGCAACTCTTCACTTCGAATATATGACCGAGTTGGCAGCTCTCTGAGTGGACAAGGTGATTCTCCCGATGGGGCTAACAGTGATCCGGGCGGCTAGTTCGATCTTCTAGGTTTGAGCGAAGAAAGAGAGTATTGAGAATTTCAAATTTAGTGGTAACTCTTATATCAAAGTATTGTGAGTCAGGGTCTTGTATTGGCCTAGTTGGCCGAAGACCTTAATGTGAAATATTTTCTATGTTCAATGAATAAAATTTTAATTTTGGAAATTTTTAAAATCTTATGTCATTTCCTTTTTAGATATTTACATTGATTTGATGTGAATTTTCAAGATCGAAGTATGGAATTTTGACATTTTTAAATCCCTAAATACCTTAGATACAAGGGTCAAAGCAAAAAATGGGCTTTGCACATTTCAAACCTCCCTTTTTCTTCTTTTTAGTCATTTTTTGTCTCTCCTTTGGGTCAACTTACTTCAAGCATTTTCCGTGGCTTCCAAGTATTTTCTACAACTTATTTGGCTCTATATGAACATTAAAAAGTCTACATTTACGTCACTTGATGTGGAGCTACTAGAAAACACTTGTGTATACAACACACGTATAGTACTCGAGGCAGTAGAGCTGAAAGAAAGGGCAATTAATGACTTTGTAGAAGATCTCTTCTTCTATCAGGAATAGTTTTGATGGTGGCTTTGACTATCATTCTACTACGAGATATGGTCAATTGTCAACTAGTATGGATTCAACAACGAGATATGGTCAATTGTCAACTAGTATGGATTCAGCATTATGCAGATAAAAACCAAATTCAATAGCGAACATGATGACCTTTGTTATCTACTTGCAGAGGATTGTCATTCCTTGGTTTCTAAAACTTTTCTCATATATGATCTTTTTCATAGTGGAGCCTGATGTTTATGATTTTTGTATCAACTCAAAAGTTCCATCTGGTTGATCTAGAGAATAAGATCAAAGATTAGAAGTTTTGGTTCCTCAAGAGATTTTGCAAAGACTGTGGAATTATCACACGACTACTAGAGAGTCATACAAAAAGAAGATTTGAGCCATGCAGTAGGTCTTGGTTCATATGTTGACTTTCATTGGCAAGCAATTATCAGTTATTTAGTATATTAACTCCTTAACAGTGAACCAGGTACTGAACCCCACACAGTTTGATGTCATGAATCTAGAATAATGGGCCACTTCATATGAGGTGGTAGAGAGAGGTAGACTATGAATGTTGCATGGCTTTCATCGAGAGAGTCAAGGAAAAGGAAGGCATCACTTTCAAATCCATGAGAGAAGATGATGAGAAAGAGGATAGCTAGGAAATCAAGACCGTCTTAAGTTGGAACTATTTAACTATGTTTTTAAAATGATGGTTTTCATTCAAAATATTATAACCGTTGAATTGATACTTACAGAAAGAAAACCATCTTTAGTGAACTTGGGGACTTCATGACTCTGCCAAGAGGAGAAACAAACATCTAACATCATTGGATTGAATATAGAGGGATCATCAGATTGATCATTGACATACGGAGCTCCTTAACCGTCTTTCTCAAGCTTCATCCCTCTATCTGAGAAAGCAGAGGTGAACAGGCTTTCTCTACGGTCACTAGTTGCAGTGGTGAAACAAGTGGAAGTGGAGAGCTTGAAGGAGAGATCTATAGAGTGAGGAGGAGGAACCAAGAACTACTCTAAACCAGAAACTAATTTAGAGTGTAGGCTGACCTTTTTTGAATAAGAAGAGCATCAGAGGAATGGCAAGGCTCAAGCCAAAGATTTTGACTCCTCCCACCCCTTACCTCCAAAGAAGAAATATAAAGGAGATAAGGATTACTGGATTCTGCTTTAAGAGGAGAGATTGAAAGTTTTTCTCATCCTAGACTCTAGCAAGCTCTGGGGATGGATGAGTACACTTCGATCATTATGGATATGCTTTGGTCGGAAAGCTTACCAAAGTTCTTGAATAGCAACCGACCTAGAGACTTATGTCACATTGTCGACCAATATCAGCTACTTGGACTCACAGCTACACATCACATGTTTTCTCTCTATCTTTAAATAAAAGTTAGAGCACTAAAAGCAAATATAAAGGCTAAATAATTCAAGGCAAGAGAGAGTGTGTTTGAGGATCAGGTTGCCTTAGCAGAGGAGATAAGGCCGAGATTGAACTAAAGATCTTGTCCAAGTGGGTATCTACCATTCAAAAAGAGAATACCAAACTATCATAGTACATGGGAATGATGAAGATGCTCGGAGAGTTTTTTGATACTCATGTCACACATTTAAAGATAGGTATGACAAGTGTCAACTTTACATGATTTCATCTGCTTTTTATCAAGCATTTTATCTGTTATTATACCTTATTTATCATGATTTTATGTTTTGGAAGGATTTTGTTAATGTTGTGAAGTTATAGGTGTCAATCATACAAACATAGTTAAAACACTTGATATAGTGCTAACTGGCACACATACTAAAAATGGGTCTGACTACGCCAGCTCTTGGGATGATAAAATTAGTAATTCTAGAATTGGCGCGACCATGCTAGTTTTGGGTGTGACCACACTGGTTTCGTGCATGACCATGTCATTGGATGTCCAGAACTCAAACTTATGTGATTACTGCTTTTTTAGACCCATTGACGGATTTAGAGAGTTTTGATGACTATTTTGAATCCCTATTGTAAAACCTAACTATAAAACTAGTTAATTTCATGAAATAAATTTTTTTTAGCTTCTTCGCCACTTCTTGGTTTCTTGGAGGCTTGGACAAGAGTTCGGCATTAGGGATACATTAGAGGCTGTTGGAGGTAAGATTTTGAGAGAATTTGAGAGCCATACTCAACATCTTCTTCCTACTTTAGTGAAAATCATGTAGGGTAAGAGTTTCATTTGTTTTGTGTGTTGTGAGAGACTTGTATGAGAGGATTGATTGCTAAAGTGTGGAGAAGACAAGTTATTGTAAGTTTTGTATGTTTATGTTTCTTGTAATGAAATCCTACAAAGTTTTCCTCGCTATGGTTTTCCCGACGAAGCATGGCTAAATTCATTCTTTGTGTCTCCGTGATATAGGGGTAGTGGATTTAATCATGGATTTTCTATAATGTTTTTTTGTTAGCATTATATCATGGCTTTTCTATAATGTTTTTTTGTTAGCATTATATCATGACCTATGTTGTCGGTTACCCTCTGAACCTAATTTACTCATAATTTGGCCAACTAGAATATTAAAATATCTTGTGAACCTACGACCTCTAACAGTGGTGTGGTGAAAACGAAGGGTTAAACATAAAATTCTGAGAAGATAAACCATATTCAGTGGAATTTTGTAATAATTTCAAGGGATATGAACAGTTACGCAGAATGTCTTGAGGATTGAGAAAGCCTAGACTTCATGGATTCTAAGATTCTCTTGACCTAGACATAGACATATGGAGATTAAATCCACGATTGACAACAATCATAATGAAAAATATTTAGGAAAATCATGATCGCCACGATCTCCAAATCACAGAGGCATGAGCCTCATCAATCTTGAAGGAACTCACAAAATGTTTCCGATGTTTTTATTTTCTTTTGCTTACCATTCAATCTATTTTTTCTATAATTGTAAGACTTATACCATCTTTACAATCATGCGTAGTTTGTTTAGCTAAATTAGTAAGATAAAAATTTTTCTATAGAAATAATTGTTAGACTTTCCTTGTGGGATCGAAACATGGACTCTTAAACTACATATACTTGACACTTGTACTTGTATTATACGACTGACTTACTCTGCGCTAAGTTTTGATGCGTCAAATTTTTGGCGTCGTTGCTCGGGAAATGCATTAAAAATTATTTCTATTTTTAAGGAACTTTAGTTAAAAATTTTAAGATCTAGGTTTGGCATAACTTTTTGGATTTATTTTGTTGTTGTTATTTTTGTTGTTACATCTATATTGCTATTGAGTTTTCTTACAGGTGCTGAAAAAAAGCTTTATATATATATATATATATATGTATAGTTAAAAGAGCGTCTCGTGACTCCCTACGCGTTGATATAAAAAGTTGTTACAAAAAGATGGTGGGAAAGCGGATCCCCATCTAAAAGCCAAAAAAAAATACAAAATAAATCCTAGGGGTTCCCCAATCCACAGTACAACTCCACACAAAGTAAAAGACGCATAAAGGTATAATTACCCAAAAAGTACATCAGTATGATAGATAGAGAAAAAACATTTAAAATGCACCCATAAAAGTCCATCTAAACAGCAATGTAGGGCGACTCAAGCCAATGTGCCATTGAGAGAGCGTCGATATCATCATTTAAGCCAAAGTGCTGCTCGTGGCAAAATAGTAACATCAAAAGAAAAGCTTGAAAAATAGCAATAATCTCCCAATTCCCTAAAATCATAAGTCTGTAGTCGGCTAAAAAACACAACCAAAAAATAATACAAAAATTTAGTATTAAAAGCAGAGAAATTATAGATTGATAGGGAGTGATGAACCCACAACATAGGGACAGTAGAAGGTTAATTCGGAACAGAAAAACAGAAATTTTCATATGGCAAAGTAAGTTGAGACCGAAAGGCCCATGACCGAAAAATCTATGCAAGCACTGGCGCAGAAAAAATGGCAACAAGTTAACTTCTAATGTAAGGCACATCTAATAAGTCCCCATTCAAGAGTAATTGTAATTGAGTTGGGGGCAAAATGCCCACAAAAATTCTTCTTAATCCCTGTTTAGCAAGCCAATCAGCTGGAGAATTGCATTCTCTGTAAATGAAATGCATCTGTATAACCAAGTGTTGCTTTTTAATAAAATCCT
>NW_018165599.1:149389-153884 GCF_001263595.1 Phalaenopsis equestris | reverse complement strand
TCAACATGCAACTCCCCCCAACCAACAGAGGGTGGTTGCCATCTTAGTAAAGAGGCCCTCCTACCCCTCTGGGGGCAAGCCGAAATTGTTGAAAAGTGCCGGGAGATTTTGAGAAAATAGGCAAGAATATAAGAGGTGGTATTAGCAGGTGTTGGAGGACATGTTTCATATTTATGAGCATTTCTAGCAGCCCAAAGGAACCACAAAATAACTAAAGAAAAACATTCAATTTACCAACATAAATAGGTGCAGCCTTCCAAGCATCAATATAGTTATCCAACTCAGAAAAAGTTATTCAATCTAGTCCAAGTAATACTGAAATAAGACCCAACCTCATGCCAAACAATACGAGCATAATGACAATTAAGGAAAACGTGTGAAGCCGATTCAGCCTCACATTTGCAAATATAGCACCTCGAAGCCATGCGCAAGCCTTTCAATTTTAAAATGTCATCCAAAGGCAAAAGTAGTTAAAAATATCTCCATAAAAAGAAGGATAAAGAAGGGGATAGAACATCATTCCAAAGAGTTTTAGTCCAGTGTCGATGGGTAAAAGTATGCATATTTTGATACAGAAGTTTTGATATGGAATTATGAGAGGCAAATTTCCACATGGAGGAATCTTTAATAGTGGATGACGAAAGCGGTATTTTTGTGATATGCCTAGCCTTATCCCCAAGCAAATCCAGGAGCTTAGGCACATCCCAAGAATCATTGCGCCAACAATCAGAAACAAGAATGTTATCAAAAATAGAATGAGACATCATAGAAGGGTCCTCCATTCCCCAATGATCATACCAAAAAGATAAATTACCATTGCCAATATCCCAAAAGATAAACTTTTGAGCAACAGGTCGAAATTTAATTAAACTTTAATTAAAGCTTTCTAAGGTTTAGTGTCACCCTTTTTCCATTCAACGATGGTGGGGTGAACTTGAGAGCAATACTTTTTATGAAGAAATTGAGCCCATAGCGACGTACCCATGCAAAATTTAAACTAAAGTTTACACATATTGATCTCAGTAATATGATTTAGATTCTTAAAACCTAAACCACCAGCAAAAAGAGGTTTGCAAGAGCGAAAACCCCACAAATTCTGCAGACGCCTTGCAGGCTGCAACGAACAGAAAGCAGCTCGCCCAAATCGCAGAAGCGGATGACACCTCTGCGAAACCACGTCGAGCAGAGCGCAGAAGCGGACCATGCGAAAACAACTCGAGCAGAGTGGCGACGATGAAGGAGACGCGGCGCAGAAAGCGAATGCGATGCGGCAAACAGAGCAACGCAGCCCGCCGAGTCCAAAGCGGCAAACGACGTGAGAAGCCGACTAGGAAGGTTAAGTAGAGACGAGAGAGATATCGAAGCAGACGCTAGGGTTCGCCGTGAGGCAATCATCACTAGTATATATATATATATATATATATATATATATATATTAAGAAAAAGGTTCCAACACTTTGATATGAGAAATTCATAGGAAAATTATTTTAGACATTTGAGGTGTATTACAACACAGTGATGACCAACCTTCACAATCATTACCCCTCCGACATAGGAACTAGGTTTGATCACCCCTCTTCCAATATCTATAAAACAAATTGGACTACTTACCCAATCCTTAAGTAGAACATTAATGACATTAGCATAGAAAACCAATATTGTGGAGAACTCAAGCTAAGCTTATAGAAAATTGGAATAATTGGGGTAGAGACCACATTTACCAAACTTTGCCTAGGGAAGTCACCCCGAAACCCCATATTTGGGAGGATCACCTATCGTTAGAAAAATTGGTATTAAAATTTAGGAATAAATTCAACATCTACACCTAAAGTTTTTCTGCCAACCCAAGCTTCAATTCAAATAGTAAATACCCTAGTGTACACAACCAGCAATGGGAGAGTACCCAAGTTGATTCTGTAGAAATTTCAAATAATCAAGAAGTGACTACCCTAAAGAAAATGAGTGTTTGGAGGAATTAGTATTAAATTTGGGGAAGGAGTTACAAAGTCAAGTTGATGCCCTTAGAAATATAGAAAATCAAGTTAGACAGGTAGCCAATGTATTAAGCAATGAACCCTATGGAATGTCAAGGATAGTAAAGGACCATAATTTTAAATTTGGAAAGTTGGTCATGGAAGAGTAGTTTGATTTGTATGATGTTGGTTGGAAAGTAACTCAGAAGAATCTACTCTTCCTTTCAAAACAACCTCTGCATTATGAGGGAGATAGTTGAGCCCATAGGACCACCTATAGGTGTGCCCTAAGAGAAAGAGTTGGAAGAAAGGCCAAGGTAGGAGAGTAACCAAGTAGAAAGAGAAGTGAACTTGAAAAATCTGAAGAGAATCCGACCAAAGATCTAGGAGAACGAGAATTACCTTTTATGGACCCATTTCTTACAACTACTTGAAAAATATTGATCTGTAAAATGAAAATTTATTTGAGAGAATACAACATTTAGAAGGAAACTTTATGAATGATAATCTAAATTAATCCCTTACATACCCTTAGGATGATTGTTATGAAATTGAGAGAGAAAAGTTTCAAGAAAGACTGAAATTTAAGGATTTAATAAACACTCTAGAACTAACAAAATATTGGGTGATTGAAAGGGGTTTATTAAATTCGACATTTGATCTTAGAGGACTTTTTGGTTAGGCTGGTGATGTTAAACCAAGCGCCATCTTGGGATGCAACCCATATTATCTGATGTGTTGATCATGTTTTTCTTTTTGTAGTTGCTTCAAAATTTTCTTTGAAATTTGCTTTGAATTTTTTTTTGATTTTTTATTTGAATTAGTTTTTAATTTTGTCCCTCTGCAGAGTGGTTAATCCAAATGGTGGGGTAGAAGTCAAGAACATAAATTTTTGGCTTTTGCTACACTTCTGTTCCACACTTGATTTTGAATTTTTTGCACATTCAATATCCTGATATTTTGAGATTCATATGGAACATGCATTTACCCTTTCATATACTTATCTACTTTTTATTTACTACAACTTCATGTTATCCATGTGTTAGAGAAAAGCAAGTTTAGGGAGGAAGAAAAGTGCACATTTTTATGAACTTGAAAAATAGCTCACATAACTCAATAGACAATTTGCTTTAATTTAGGGTGTGTTTGGGGTAGCTTGTGCGTTTCAGGATAAGTTGTGCGGCCCACGGGCGGGCCCCATGGTTTGACCCGTGGCCTACGTTTGTGCAAAAACTCAAACTCAATTTTGGATAAGATGACAAAACACGCGAACCAAACGGTACGACTTTTGAAAACGCCGCCCGCAATTATAAGCTACCCCAAACGAGCCCTTAATCACTCATGTTAGGAATTCTGATTATTTCATATTACTTATCATAGTCTAATAAAAGAACATAAATGTTCTTTAGGAAAGATTAACTTTAATAGATTAATAATAAGAATTCATAACTTTATAATTTCAAACTTTACTTGAGGAATGTTGACCTCATTTTTGGTCAACCACCATTTCATTGCATAAATCCTAGTTGGACTTCACTTGAGTTGAATCTAATTAAACCCTATAATTATTGATTTCTCTTTAAAAATAATTGTAATGCTCAAAAGCACATTTTAAAGAATGCATGAAGCTTATTATAATTGATAAGAACCATGCACACCATTCTAATGATCAATTGAAATAATTTTTATGAAGGAACTGTCTATTAAGCTAGTTATGCATGAAAATGGTCTCAGATAATTTTTTTCAACGAGTCATTATTTTTCACAATGGACTTCACTATTGTATCCATCTCATCAAAATGTTTCAATTGAGTCCATGGGTGCTCAATTTTGACCCCTTTGGACACCTTCTGAGCGAACTATAATCATTAGAGAGAAAATGATATTTAGAAGAAAAAAACTATAATATGGAAAACATTCTTTCAAAAATACTTCAAATTGACTCCAATCTTCAATAAAAATTATTTTAAACTTCAAACCACACCTTTTCAAGTAATTTGGTCCATTAAAAATTTTTGGTCAAAATTGAACATTTCCTCTCTCCTAAGGTGGGGCGATTAGTCATCTTTTTATCGAGCTTGAATTAATCAAAATCAATTGGATCGTTGAACTTATACCATTTACATCCATCATTTTGACAAAAGTCAAATTTTTTGTCAAAAGTCAACTTCCTAACCACCATAACCACCTAATTAACCGCTATTGAATTTCAAACGGTCATAACTTTTGATACACAACTTTGTTTTTCAAACCATTTGAACCAATGGATTCCTTGTTCATCCTCTTCAAAATTGTATTAATTTACCAATTTTACAGAAAATCCCCCATTTATAGGCTTATCTACAAAAAATACCCTTAGCTTAATTAAATAACTAATTAATTATTCTAAATTATTGCCACCTCAGCAATCATAATGATCATTTATCATTGGCTCAAGTGTTATGAATGGAAATATTTACATTTGAATTAAATCCTTACCATTAATTTAAAATTTAAAAAACTTCCTTTTAGTCTCCACCAGT
>NW_018165599.1:124773-149379 GCF_001263595.1 Phalaenopsis equestris | reverse complement strand
TCCCTACAATCTTGAAAAGACCACCCATAACTACCTCCCCACTCTCTTTTTCTAGACATAAACTCCCTCTCCCAATTCTTTTCTCAATTTGGTGTCTTTTCTCACTTCCTTTCAATTTTCCTCCTCCAAAGCATCAAAACCGAGCCTTGTTCATTTTTTTTTCCACTAAAACCGTAGCGATCAGAGCAAGATCAAGGAGAATAAGTGAAAAAATATCAAACCAAAGGAATTCAGCAACAAAATAATGTAATATGTTTCTTACACCATGGAATTTTAAGCCTTTTCACGCTTGCATGCCTAATGTTAAAATGTATTATGTTTCTTACTAAATCATTTCAAATCCCTCTACATTTCAAGGGGCTTTTTATTTATTTGTTTCTTAATAAGTTATTTTGATATTAACTAATGAAATTATTGAAATTTCAAGCAAATAACATAGGGCATTTTCATCAATTGAACTCTTCCATGTACATGCGATCATTGACCATGAAATTAACATGTTGATTAGTTTAAATTCTTAAAACCTAAAACATATGTTTGTTGAAATTTCCTTAGGGCTTTCATCCTAAATCTTATGTATACCATGTGATGTTACTTAAGACAATAAACATGTTTTTCATGTACAATTAGAGAAAATTAAAAATTTATTAAGTGTTTTCATAGAGCTTTCTTATGTATGGTGTCTAATTGTATTATTTACATGTACCTCTCTTTAACTCCTAAAAATTACAAGTCTAAACTTCACTAAAACATTCTAACATGGCCGTCATACCTTAAACAAGTTTTAATTACCTTCAACTCATTTAAAACACCTTAACCGAACGTTGAACCTCACTTAATCTCACAGTCTAATAATGCTTGGCCAAAATCTTATACACTAATTTCCTTCTAATATTTCTTAATCATCTCTACCATTAATCCTAGACTTAACTCATTAATTAATACATTAACCAATCAATTAACCCATTTAATATTTAATTATTTTGTTAATTAAGCTAATCAAAAAGTTAAAAATGATTTAATAACCGAATTAAGCTATTAATGACTTTATTAATCTAATTAATGAAATAAAATAACTAATTCATATATTAATGTACTAAGTAATACCTTTAATTAACTAATTAATATCTAAATCAATTAATTTAATAACATTGTTAACAAAGATCTTAATTACTAATTGATATCCTAACTTAATGACTAACATCTTAATTAAATAATAATTATCTTAATAAAATAATAATTAATTTTAATTAACCAACTAAAATCCTAATTAACCTTTTAATAACATTAATCTATTAAATAAAAACTTAATTAGTTCATAAATAACTTAATTGATTAATAAACAACTTAATTAACCCATTGAATAATCAATTTAAATTTATTTAAGCTAAAATATCAAGATCATTAGAAGGGAAGAGGAATGTGTTAATGATATGTGAAGATCCCCAACTGGAAACTGTTGTTATTTCCTCTCCCAGGTCTCAGGACTATTGTTCTGCCATTTCTCTGAGAGTTTCCAACCCTGAAGCTACACTTACCTCGATGAGAGAAGATTTTGAAAGGGAATGGCAAGACCACCAATATACAAGACAATGTTGAACCAAGAGTTTGGTCTTCCTCCTGTGGCTCCATAAAAGTATCATTTCATAGCCTCAAACTTTTGAGTATATAAATCTTGGGTTATCTTAATTTAGGTAATCCATAATAAAGATAAACTTAAATTCACAAATACTATTGAAATTTAAAATTAATTATAGAAAGATATAAATATTTTTGCATGAAAAGAATACTTTTTATTGCTTTAAAGGGAATACAAGTAAGTCTTTACTTTGAGACCTTTAAATTAAGAAACTTAGTTATTATTCATTGAAGAATATATATCTCAAACACAGTTAGAACTTGGGGAGGGAGAATGAAACTTTAGGAAGAAAACTGAAACATAGGATTGAAATACAATATCTAATTGACAATTTGACTAGAACTTCATTTAGATCAGAAGGATGACCAAAGAACACTTTGAAAACCTTTGATTTGTCATCATGACTAGCAATTTCTAGCAAAAAACAAATCATTCTTAATTATCAAACCCTAAATACAATTAAAATTAACCAACCCTAATCTTTATAAATCACACCTTAGGATAGTTCAAAGCTATGACCCAAGGTAGTGAACACAGAAAAAAACCTAGGTTCATACACATACCCTAAATTAGTTCAGTCTAGAAGCCCTAGCATCAGAACTATGGACTATAAACTATAAAGTAAACTGGCCTACCTCTAAAGACTATGAGTATTCTAGAATGAAGTAGCTCATGATATTGACAAAGATACTCACAATCACTTCTATAGCAGAAAGGACTACCTTAAGTCATTACTATAACAATAAGGGAGAACTATTATTTTAGAGGTCAATAGTCTGAGACTACTAATATACCCGGGATAATGGAAAGTCATGGGCATCTTGATCTGGTGTGTTACTCTCAAATTTAGGTTAGGTCGCTTATAGGCTCCTGATTAGAGGTATTTAAGTTAGGGTTTCACCTTCATCTAGAAAGCTTATTCCTATTTGTACTCTTTGGATTAGGATATCTATTAAATCAATTCCTCTTAATTGAATTAAACTTAACTCAATCGATCCAATTTAAACCTTTTAAGACAAATCCAACTCCAAACTCAATTTAAACCTAAATCTTAATTTGATCCAAACTTTATCAATTTGAATCCAAAATCAATTCAATCAGTCCAATTCCAACCCAATCCAATTCAATTTCAATCCAAACCCAACTTCAAACTTATTTAGATCTAATTCAAAATCTAATCCACCCAATATCAAATCAAATCCACATAATTTCTCAAATCCGGTTCATTGATTCAAAATCTACATAATCAATTCAACTGTCAACTATTAGGCCCGACTCTTAAGGGTAAAACATTTTGTAATTCAAGTGAAGTAAAAAAATATATTCTTTTCCATTTCATCAAAGTCTTCAAAACTCATAAATTGATAAACATTTCATTAATGAAGAGGAAAGATATAAGGCATAGTTTTCTCAAGAGTAATGCTTGAGATGTAATTAACTATGAGGGAGCCCCCTCAAAGGGATCCAGACCCCAAAATTAAAATAAACCTCATTAAACCTATAAGGTAAGGGAAAAATCCTAGTTCCACAGATCCATAAATCTCAAAGATTTTCTTCTTCTGAATCATTAGATCAATTCTAAAATAATGTTTTTATCTTTCAAGATAGTATATTACTTTTTGAATGTCGTATCTAGTCATTTTAGATAGAAATATTTTAAGAACTAGGGACCATTCGTGAGCTAATCATTCTAAGTAGGTTCTAGTGATGCAGATGGACAAGAGCAAATTTGATTAGGCAGAGAAATGGTCTTTTGATGGTTAATTCAGAAGGGGTATGCTTGACTGAAGCCTCAGAAGAACCATTTATTAAATACTTTACTCAAGATTTGTATTGATGTTATTTGTAATAATGTGATATTTATATAAATGTGAATGAATGTTTGGTGTGATACTTATCATTATGTGATGCCTCAAATTTTGCGTCCTCTTCATAAATAGAGGAAGATTTTGTTGTTTACCCTTTACACTTTCTACTTCTTCTTTCTTTATCCAATCTCTCAACTGATTCCTAGCTCTAACATGATGGCTCCCAAGTATTCTCGTACTCTTTTCAGTTCTATCACAACTGCTAATCCTTTGTTTTTAACAGTGAGTAGTGAGAGGGAGTTGCAGAGGAGGTACCTATTCCATGATAACATCATACTTTGAAGAGCGTTAGGGGTCAATGCAGGTGACGAATGATGTGGGTTCTGATCTTGTCTTCTATCAGGACTAGTTCTTATAGCCTCTGATTGCCTCGGTGCACTGAGCTTCAAGCTGTCTTAAATATGTACAGGGTCATTCCAGCCCAAGTGTTATTGAATTCCATTGTTACGATAATGACCTTTCTTATCTTCTATCACTAAGAAGGTATCACCTTATCAACTGACTTATTTATCAATTTTTCTCATTGAAGGTCGATAAGTAAGGTTTTGTCATATTCTCAATTGGCAAAAAACTCCAACTACTTAGAATTGAGAGTAAATAAAGGATTGGAAAAAGCAACTTGTGATTGGATCCTGCTCTGGCGACTGGGGAATCTGGACCAAGCCATCAGAGCTGCGGTGAGTAGGCTGAAGTACCTTCCACAGAAGATGCACATTGCTTAGGCAATGCTGAATGGAATCAATCTCACAGTCTCAAAATACACCATTGAAACAATCACTTAGATGTTGAAGAGAAAAATGAGACAAGACAGATGGGTAGCTTTAAATTTAGCTCAGTCTCAGTGAGCGAAGGCCGTGAAGAAAAAGCTGGCTGCCAAATAGAAGTTTAAATTTTCATCGACGGTAGGTATTCCTTTTGACATCCTGTTTTAGACATTCCCTTAGGTGTTGTTGCCTCTGCGATGGCCAACACTATGGGTGCAAAATTTATTACCTCTGCATTTGAAACCATAGTTGTTATTCAAAATGCGGTGACCGACAAAGTCACTATCATTGCTTGAAAATTTGCTTCTCATTCATCTAATATTGAGGAAGGTAAATGGAGAAAATCTACTCCAAAGGGGCTTTGAGCGAAATTGTGGCTGTAGCCCTTCTTCCTCAAAATTCAGGGCTCTAATCGACACACAACCATATTTTTCCATCATGTCGGATTCATGGATTAGTGATCCCTCATTCATTGCCTTATTTCAGATGAAAAGGGTCAGTCGACTTGTCTTCTCTTCATTGTTTTCATCATCATCAGAAGCACCAACCCCATCTTCTTATTATGAGCCTTTGCATTTCCCGAGGGAAGATCCATTTGCCGACAGCTATCTAGTAGAGAAGCTGAAACCCCTCCACCACCTTTGCTAAAAAGGAGTAGGAAAGCTTTCAAGTGGGAGCCCATATGAAGGAATGCTGGGTGGATGTGGGTTGATACCGATAAGAGGTATAGTTTTCTAGACACTTCGAGAGACTTATTTTCACTTTCAAGTGAGAAAAGGAACATGAAATTGCTTCTACTAGAGTTGCCATTGTCTTAGACGCTCAAAAATACTCTGGAAGGCCTCAACCACCAGGAGCTTTGCTAAAATATAGATCAGTTTCAATTGATGGTGGTGCAAGCCACTCCTTTTGAGGGAGTGCCTTTGGTCATGTCGGGATCTTCAGATGAGGCATAGAGGAAAATTGTCTCACAGGAGGCAGACCTGAAGAGGTTTCATGATGACCTAAACCTCCTTCAACTCAAATTTAACTACTTCTTTAAGTCTAATCAATAATACCTTAACACCATAAAAGCTTTGAGGAAAGAGATCTCAAAACAGATATGAAATGCTACTTTATCCATTTCTGAGGAAAAACACATTGAGAGTATGACAAAGTAACTCAGGCGTGGGGTGGATTTTGCCATTCAAAGATTCATCCACCATGACCTTGTACATTCTGAATTCTTTGACCTGGATGAGTTCTTTGATTTAATTTTTGATAAGCTCGAAGCATCCTCTGAAGAAACTAAAGGTTATGACAGTGAAAGTCGCTCAGCCACCTGCTAGAACTTGGCTCAATGAAGATTTGTAACCTTTTTCTTATAGCTGAAAGAAAGATATACTTGTAATTCCTTTTCATATATAAATAAATTGCACATTTTTGCTTGTATTTTATTTCAAATTGCTTGTGACTAGGTTAATTATGAGCTTATCTAGCGAGTGAGTCTACCTCCCTAGTCGGTCAAAGGGAGCATTTTGTTCAACTTATTTGATCAGATTATCACCTCTGAAGAGACTCACACCAGAGGTGATCTTATGAAATGTTGTGAATCTTGTCATTGAACTATGTTTCAATCATCCTCGGAGCAAAATCCCAAACTTTAAAGAGTACTCATTTTTACATTGTCTGATTGTTAGTATAAATATCATATCGACTCAATTCATCGACCGATAATTAAACTAAAATTTCAAATATTTCTCATGTAGAATGAACAAAAAGTCTATCAAGTGCAAAAAATTCACCTTCTGTTGGTTGACAATGATACATTGATCAGTTGGTTTACATAAGACCTAAGAAATCACTTTCCACACTCAATCAATTAGATCATTGCCCTAGATAGGTTTACTTATCTCAATAGGCACAGATCTTTTTGTCACTACAAGTGCAACCCTCGGGGGCTTCTCTCCAAGATGATTTTCACTATGCTCTTTCATAGAACTTATCATTAGTGAGCAAAAAACCATCTCTGGAAACCTGACCCTCTCTATCTTGAAGGTTGAGGTTTTAAAAGCAACAGTGGTGTGAAAGATGCCAACCAACCCATTGAAGTTGACTATTTTGCAATTTATGCATTTTAATTCTATGTACCTGTGTCCGCCAAGTTTTGAAATAATCCGCCAACAAATTCTACCAGCGTGCTCAATCGGACTGAGTTCCTCAAGCATTGAAAAATGTTAATCAAATGTCACAGTGTGCTCAAAGGTCCTGCCTTATACTGTGACCCCTAATATTCCATTATTAAAGGCTAATTTCATTGTCACGTGGGATTCCTTTATCTTTTTTTTATTGAAATTAGGCATCGACCCATCCCATCACTCTACATAGTTGTCTATTCAAGGTGGGCCCTTCATAGATTTTATTGCGTGAATCCAGTTAGAATTGTTGACCATCAAATCCAATCAAATGCAGAAGATGTCCTCTGTTTATAGTGCATATGAAAAGGAAATGGTTGGTTGGGTCTGCATGGAGTTAAAGAGTTCAGTAAACATTGTGTAGTTAAAAGTGAAGGCAAATTTTCACTAAGCAGAGTTATGGCCATGTTAGGGGCGAAGCATTAGCTACTTTTTTCTTTCAGTTGAATGTAGAAGGATGAGATTTTCTCTAAGTCGAGTATCAAACGTGACATAAAATAAAGAGGGTATGAATGGTTATCCCACCTCACAAATGGGCATAGTGTCACATGTGGAAAGGTCGCACTAGCAACATATTCTCAAAAAGTACAATACATCCATTTGACAGCTGCCATTGAACTTCTGGTCAACTCCAAGGAGCTAATGGTTGAGAAGATCTAGGTAGAACACCTACGAGAAAATCCTCTCTATGAGCAAATGGGAAGCCCTTTAAGAGTACTGAAAAAATGCTACTAGAGGGCACCATTTCCATTGGATGGCTACTGCTAAAGGTGAAACTGGAATGATTGCAAGGAAGAGGCATCCCCCATCTCTATTACTCTTCTAGTCACCAGCATTTCCTCCATTGTGAGGAAGCTATGAGAACATAGAAGGTGAGTAGGATGGGTGCTCTCTTTGGGCAAGCTTCAAAGTAGGGTTTTTGCCTTTCTCGCGCTCTCTCAAGGTTCTCTAATTATAGAGAAAATACAAATGTGAAAGGAGGGGGTGAGGGAAAAAAATAAGATTTCTTCCTTCAAAAGTTTATTCTTTATCAAAAATTTGTAATAAATTTACCTTTTGTGTTTATTGTTACCTGAACATTTTGTACCTTTCGACAGAGATAAATACAATGTTTGGTTTCATGTTATATTTGCTTTGTTAGCTTGATGTTGTGTGGTTGGTCAATTTGTATTATTCTATTCTATTATTTCAGTCTCTCACTTAATCAACTTGAGCTCAACCAATATTAAAAATTATTTTCAAACATTATCTGCTTGAAAACATGTTTTGTGAGTATCAAAAGTTGCTCGTCACTGACTCGAACTGCAATTACGTGTATTTTTAATCTCCAAAATTTTGTCAGAAATAAGTCTCAAATTATATCTAGAGGCTAGTATGAACAAATGTAACTATTTATGAATTATATAACAAATTTTTACACTAAGGGTGCTACGCAAGTATACGTATCATTTCAAGTAATATAGGATTTTCCTTAAAAACCCAGTATCGATCCCACGAGGAAAGCGATGCCTCTTAAAATCAACTTATAGAATTTCTAATTAATTTGCAATTTAAATAGATAAGATGTTTAAAATGATATGTTTATCAAAAATTCCTACTAAAGAGCTAAAAAGAAAGTAACAACTAAATGTAACAACTTAATAACAACAGTTTGGATATTATGGAAAACCTTTCCCCTTACAAAGAGATTTTAACCTATGTATGATTCAAGTGATTGAAGACAAAATTGATGTATTGTGAAAAATAAAAGCATACCTTATTCTTTACCCCCTCCCGGTGCTAGCAAATAACATTGGCTAACTTAAGGTAAATTCCTTAACCTCTCGACACCGCATTAAAACTATATAGCCTCTAACCTCTAGATGCCTCTAAGCTTATGCCACCATGATGGTCGAATCCTAGCGTCAGGGTACTAAACCTCAAGCTAAATTGATAAGAATCTTGCCTGTCACTATAGAACTAACCAATTCTATGCCCATCAAAACTTATCTCCCTTTTTATGTACACTCCCCCTTAGGTGATGGTCATGGCTCTGCCTAGAATGATGTGTGATATCTACTAGTTGGGAGAAATCATAGCCCTCCCAGGTCATTATGTTTCTCAAGTGGCCAGTTTGTAAAGTAAATCAAGATTTGGTGAAAATACCATCACAATTTTTAAAAGTTAAAAAGAAATTTTTAAATCATTCTCATCCCACATGATTAAGTCCCATATGCAAGGAGAATGAAAGGGAACTACTTAGAATTCCGTTGACCTCATTTTTTGTTGAGGTCTAGTCTTTCTTCCTTAAGAGCCTAGGATATAGTCATAAAACTTTCTTGTTGACTATTCCTTGAGGACTAGTGATGGTACCCTCACCAATAAAAATTCTAAACTCATTTTTTCTCATCTTGAAGTTCCACATGTTGGTTCTAACCTCTAGCACTTAGTAGGTAAAGCCAATATGGGGGAGCTCAAGAGGGGTTCTCCATAGAACTGTCTGGCCATAGAGTTAACCTTATGTGATGTGGCTTGGTCTAGTACACACATACTTGCAATTCACACTTCCACTTTCAACCTTGAACCCTAACCTACACATGTCTAGTTTGGTTCCCTTGCCTCTTTGGAGACCCATGTGGGTGGTCCCCAAAACTTTGGCTAGGGTGGATAGGACTATTACATGGAGGATCCAAAGTGGGATTTCTATGGTCTCATGGCACCATGAGGGTAATTCTATGATCAACATTTGCATCAAACCTCAACCTCACCCAATTACCCAATTTTGACCTTTTAGCCCTAAACTTTCCCAAAATTACTAAATTGCCCCTAACACCCTAAAAAATCAAGGTTGACCCAAATCCCTCAATTTTATTCAAAAATTATTTCAAAACATTCCATACCATCCAAATCACTCAAAACACTGATTATTTTAAAACATTCCATACCATCCAAATCACTCAAAACACTCCAAAATTTTCATATTTACCAAAAAACCGCCAAATATGTCAAAATTACCAAAATGCTCCGGTGGCCCAAAAATTCCTAAATCCTCCAAAATCATTTAAAACACCCCTAAAATCAATTCTTGACCATCCATTGGGTCTAATTTAACCAAATTGACCCACTTTGACCAAAATCCCCAAATTGCTGACCAAAATCCCCAAATCCAAAATCCCCAAATTGCCCTTAAGTGCTTAAAGTCCCCAAGTCAGCTTCAATCTCCACCAAATTGACCCCATTTTTCACTTAATTCACTCCTAACCAACCTAATTTCAAAGTTCAAATTCAAATTTAACCAAATTCAAGCCCAACCTTAAGCCAAAATTCCAAGCTCAAACCCATTACCTCAAATTGATCCAAAATCCAAAATCCTCCAAATTGAAATTCATGACCAATTCATTTCTCCAATTTCAAATTCACATCAAATTGTAGCAAGTTTAAATCTAATCTCAATCAATTACAATTCAATTTGATTAGCCCATGACTAATTTCAAAATTAAAACCAAACCCATCATGCATGTTAAAGGCCCATACCCATATGCATTTTTAAAAGCCCATGTGGTCAATCTTAAAAGCCCAATTCAAAGCCCACATGACAAAAAAATTTTCTTTCATCATCATCTCATGGAATTCAAAACCATTTCATCATGATATCATGTCAAATTTCCCCATGCATACATGACACTTTACCAAAATTAGGCATGTTGGCATTTTTTCATTGAAAATCCTCACAATAAAAAATTGTTTTTTTCATGAAACACCACCACGACATCATACACATCATGACATGACACCATCATGGCATCATACACTACTCTGAGTTGGCTAAGCCCCATTGGCCACTTGGACATTCCTTCCCTCTACCTAAGTGGCTCCCCTGCCACCTTGGCATGCCCTGATGGCAGTCATGGTCTCCTCTATAAGAGGGCACCCTCCATGGCCAAGGGAAGGATAGTGCACAAACCCTAACAAAACTCTGCCAAAATTCTCTCAGACCTCCTAGCAACCTAGAGAAGCTCAGCCTAACCATTTTCAGCCTCTCATTCCCAGCCTCTCATCCCCACTGTAAAACCCTAATTTCACCACTGAAATTTAGGGTTTTTCACGACCATCCCACCAAACTCATGGCCATCCCACCAAACTCACTTAAACCCCAAATTCAGGTGCTCTTAAGCTTCACTAGAGCCAAAGACGACTTCCCCAACCAAAGCCCCATCATTTTGAGCACTCTAACCTAACCCTAGACCATGTCCGGATCACTTTCTGATTGAATTCATACTTGGACCTAATCTCAGCTCAAATTGTCACTTGGAGGAGGTTTGACATCTCACAACGAAGCTCAGGAACAAATCCAAATGAGGCTACACTTCTTGGACCAATGTATTGGCCATTTTCCCTTCAACCGAGCTCAATTTGGTCAATTATGAAGCAAACTTGTATTTCATACTTGATTAACCATATATATAGGTTTCTCTTGAGTAAATGAAGCTTTAGAAACAAACTCGAAGTGATTTTGTTGAGTCTAAGCAGTGATCTTAGTGTTTGAAGTTGAACGATTCACGAGTTCTATCCATTGGAGACGATGCTCAGGGGTCGTCCGATTGCGCATGTATCAGACGGACAGATGAAATAGAGCGATAAAGGCAGGATGTGTGGCAGGTGAGGTGGAAAGTGCAACGAATCAGGACTTGCCGTGTGGGGCTTCAATGTGTACAAGGATTGCATGGCGGCTGTCTGGTTTAAGTAGAAAAATAGGATTTTTGTTATTTATTTAATTCATAGAACTTCAAAAATAAATATATTTGTGTAGAAAGTTTATAAAAATAAAAGAAAAAAAACAACTTGCTCAGTGAATAGAGGAGAACAATGTTGAATAAAAGTTAAAATTATTTGATTGATATTTTATTTTAATTAATTAAATACTAAAAACTTAATTAAATCATAAGTCATTAAAATTTAATCACATGACTTGAGATTTTGATGGTTTAAACTTCCTGTCCTTAGGTGTGCTCTTTGATTTTTCTAAGGTCAGAGAACACCTCTAAGTGTGGAAGCCCTAATTTTCAAAATAAATCACCTCTGAAAAGCCCTAATTTTCAAAATAAATCACCTCTGTTTAATTAAAAAATTATGAAAATTTAAAATTTAAATCAAAAAAATATAATTATTAGGTTCACTGTGACCAGAGGACCCTAGGAAAAATATAAATTAGATTTAAATAATCAAACATATTATTTTATGTAATTAAATTCTAAAAAAGAAAGAAAAACATAAAAATTAAAAGAAGTTTATAAAAATCACAAAAATCATCCCACACTATAAAAATAGTCATATTAACTCTCTATAAAAATTTGAAAATATTTTGAATTAATTTATGAGCTAAACTTGATTTTCTAAGCTAAATTTGATTTTTGCATTAAAATAATTATATAAATTAAATTAAAGATAAAAAATTATAAAAAGTGGTTTTCAGAATTCCTTGTGATCAAAAGCATCTAAGAAAAAAAAATTGAAGTTAAAATAAATATTTGATTTTTAAGGTATATTTTAAATTTTAAATAATTAAAAATAATTAAAACAATGATAAAAAGCACTAAAATTGAAAAGTACCCCAAAATGTCACAATTAGTTCTCTGATCACTTGGGAGCAATTAAAAATGTTTTTCCTAATTTTCTGAATAAAGTTATAATTTTTAAAGACTTAAAAATGAATTTTCAATAGTTTTGCACCAAAATAATTACGATAAATAAAATATAAACTACAAAAATATGGAATTTGTTTCTTTGGGTTTTCTGGACTTAGAGAGATTTAATAAAAATATAAACGTTATTTTTCAACTTAAATGATATTTTATATTTATTCAATACTTAAATAATTAGAATAATTAAAATATAACTCCAAAAATCATGAAAATTCGTCTTAATGGTCGTCTAACCTAGGTGAACCTCCAATAATATTTCTAAGGACATATAGTTTATTTTGATTGATTAAATGAATTAACTTTGTAAATCTCTATTTTTGAATAAAATAATTATATAAATTAAATAGAAACTAAAAAAATCACATTTTCTCTTCTAATATTTTATTTGACCTATAAGTAGGATACTATAAAAATTTCAAAGTCATTTGAGTTGTATTTAATAGGTTATGAAGTGGGGATCCCAAAGGGCAAAGTGGCAGCAAAGTGGCAATTTTGAATTTTTTATGCCATAATTAAATTTTAGGGTTGATTAAAGGGTAAATGGGTAATTTTGATCATAATGGACTCTTTTAAATGATTGAAACACAAGGTATTAAATGGTAGAAACTAATTCTTCACTTTCCTACAATAAATGTATAGTTGTAATTTCCCCAATTATTATAATTCAAAGGTTAATTAAATTAAATGATTTTAAGGTGAGGGGTTAGATTTTGGAAAACGATAATTCACTAATTTAAACTAGTTAAAGTTTGAGTGATATAATCATTGGTAAGGATTAAAATAACTTATAATTTAACATTCCTAAAAATTCTGAATTCATCCTCACATAAGTCTTAAGGGCTTAGTAGGGAACTAAGTTTAATTTGAATTTTTTTGATGAGGTTTAGGAAAGAAACATAATTAATCATGACAATTTTGCAAAAACTACAAGCCCAACTTTAATTGTAAACATGAAACTCTTATTAACCTAATCTTGCCCTCAAGGGCACCCATTTATATAACCTTTAATTGAAACATTAAATGACTAATTAAGTACCCCTCTCATGAGATAATTGAAACATCAGGTTCACTGAGCATAGGGTAGTTTAATCAGTCAAACCTTAAACTCAACTTTGGATGGTTACTAAAGGTTCACTAAGCATAGGGTCATGCTTAATAGTTAAATGAAATCTAAACGTTTCAAGGGATTCTAAAGGTCGTTCGGGGTTGGATATTTTGAGGGAAGAATGAATCTATTATACTTTATGATCTTTTGGATATTTTGAGGGAAGAATGAATCTATTATACTTTGTTCCAAAAAATCATCCATTAAAACTTCTAAGTGTCCACCAATTTATGCCTCAAGGCCTGATATGTTTTTTTTTTTAATTTTTGAGAGTCCTTTGGATGCCACAGTTGCCAACGAGATCTCCTTGATTTAAATGAGCTTAAAAACTCGTTTAAGCTAAGTAAAGTCAAAAGAAAACTGTGGTACCAAAATGAGGGAACCTTGTGATCCTAATCGGTGTCGCTCTAATCAACTTCAACCCACCCCCACAATGATTGAACTAAAACTTGTCATTTAAACCTTTAGACCTTAAACTTTAAGATTGTTATATCGATGAGGAGTTTGGAGCTAACTACGAGGGCAGCCTTCTACAACAGCAAATGGATCTACAATAATAATCTCTTCCTTAGGATTAAACAACAAGTCATAGGACTTCAAGGCAGTCAGCCTAGTGCGACATAAATCCTCAACTTTATCTTTTGGCTTTTGCACAATTGAGTTGTGCAATTTAAGCCATAACTCCCCTTAGGTTATGAGGTTCTCACTTATTGTGACATAAATCCTTCTATCTTCCAAGCAACATGTTTGATTGTGGCATGCAAATGTAAGCCCTAAATAATAATAATTGACAGGATGAAACCTTAAATAATATTATCTCACCGAAATTGAAGCCAAACTATAGCTTAAGTGAGTTCGGTCATTTAAGATCTAATTTTTCTTAAGATCAATGACATACCCTAGTTTCTTTTCATTTAGATTCAAAAATAAAATGTTCTAAATTTGATCTTCTTTCATTTGACACTCCTTTCTTTGACCTTGAGACTCCTAACCTTTTGAAATCCTTAAAGGCATGATTTTATGATCTAAATCAAGAGTTTTCTTAAGTGAGTTCGGTCATTTAAGATCTAATTAACTATAGACACTTAATCTTATAGAAAACTTTAAGAACCCAGCTTAATATGAACCCTAACTAATCTTTCATATTAAGTAGGGAAACTTGTCGGCTTATATAAGAAAAAGGTTCACAGACCAAACGAATGTCATAAATTTTTTAGTTTATTTAATCGAGCCTCACTACTAAGTGATATGTCTATTTCTCGGGGTAGGTATGTCACTTGTAGTGTTGCGCTCATTTATTTAAACTAATGTCTATATGAGATCGGTTAAGTCTCGTATTTTTTTAAAAAAATTAAAATATTACTTTTTCAAAGTGAGAGCCGGTATCCTCCCAGCCTAGCCGCAGATTCAGTAAACAAGCGTAGGATTAGTCAATGTTCTTTATGCCTGGATCAAAGGGTAAAGAATATCTAGGACTCCATTAGAGTCCTATATTACTTGAGCGATACGTATACTTGCGTTGATAAGTGTGACAATTATTGAATATTTACTACGTCCATATTTATCGAATCTATAATTGTTATTAAAGTTTTGGTACGGTTGCTGAGGAATTAAATCTTTTAGCAGCAGTATTAAATACTTATATTTTTAAGCATATATAAAGTCGTGGTCACATGACACCATGGTGCCAAGGGGTGGCACAATAGAACCACACAAAAATATTCAATTTTTCTCCATTTTGCACTCATTTTCACTAAATGTCCATTCCATGTATCTAAAACTAGAAATATGCAAAATATCTTCTTTTAAAGTGCAATATCATCAAAAAGATACATAAAATGCTTATAAAATATGCAGTAAAAACATGTTATTTTTAGGTGGATCACTCACCACTCAATTTCTCAGATCGAGTTTGTTGAGTGTTGGAGAGACCTGAACATTATTTGATCAAAATTCATGAATTTTAATTTTCATTTTGTTAATTGGATTTATAACTTGATAACGACACACCCTTTTACATTTACATAAAATTTTTTTAAGGGAATATATTTTTCAAGTCACCTCTACTCCAAGTCAAGGGAGTTTTGTTCCAGTGTATTTCTTTAGCTTGTAAACCTCCGAGAGTCTCTTTGGTTGATTATGTATGGTCTGCCAAATGTATGGTCTAATTTGCCGACTAACTGTCCTCGGACAACTGGTTCGACTTTCTTCTGAATTAAGTGCTTTGGGAAGAACTCAGTCTCTCAGATGTGTCTATTGAAGTAGTGAGTTGTCCACCTTTAACTTCTTCTTATTAGAGGGCTCAATCAATTTGCATTTCTTTTGCTAGGTCGAGAGTCAAAATAAAACCCTCATTGTTTGCCTCTTATCAGCTAGTTAGACTCTCCTTCGTAAATGAAGTGTCTGCGACGACCCTTTGACTATGATGGTTGTACTTGACTGGTAGCACTACTTCAATTCTATGAATTAGCATGAATGGTATTTGGCCAGCCACTGATGGGAGCGTCGTTCAAATTTCCTTGAGTACCAATAGTAGCAGATACACCTAGTTTTCTTTGGCTTCTATGACTTTTTTCCTTAACAAATTTAGGATAACCTTATTAGCCTCTTTGGGTTGCTCGTTCATTCGTTCGAGGGTGATAGACCGAAGCAAACTTCAAATCAATGCCCTAACTTGCACAGAAAACTTTTACATTCTGATCAGTCTGTATCTTTCAAGTTCTTTGCCCTAACTTGCACAGAAAACTTTTACATTCTGATCAAAATATTATGTTATGTTATCAGTAATGATAACTAAAGGCAGTCTGTATCTACATATGAGAACTGACCAGATGAAGATTTGTACCACTTTAGCGGTGATTCTGGCTAGTGGCTTAGCTTTGATCCACTCCAAGTAGTAGTCGACCACTACTTTAAAGAAACATGTGCTGGAATCTAGATGGGGGGAAAGGGGCCTAGGATATCCAAACCCCAAGCTACAAGTGGCCAAGGAATTTAAGTTTGATGATGCAAAGGTGTGTACTTCTGAAGCTGCAAATGGCTAGGGACTTGAAATTTTGAAACTCTTGATTTCTTTTCTAGTTCTGGAAATGTACTTAGCCAATAGCTCATCCCATACCTCAAAATTTACATTGAATTAGTTGATGACCAACAAAAAGTCTAACTTTACCTGTAAATCTTGAGCACCTATTTTGTAGGCCAAAAGAAGCCCGATGATCGGTGCTTCGTATCCAGCTAGTTAATCATAACCTCAAATTCTACTAATTGACTGGTATATGTTTTCTCCAGATGGCCAGCTTAGCACCAGCCCTAGCTCGACAGTCGCTTGCTTAGAATCTTTGTCAACGAGCAATACCATGTTCTATCATCTATAGAACTTCCATCATCTTACTCTTTTGCTTCAAAAAAGTTTGTCAAGAAATTGTTGATCGCATATACTTTAATAGTTGTCTAGGAAACAAACTTGATGCCGTATTTGCTAAGTTTCAATACCCATTTTAATAGTATATTGAAATGCTTCCATTGAGTGAGTACATATTTCAATAGGTGATCCGTGACAAACCGAACCGGGTGTGTCTCAAAGTAAGTTCGTAGCCTGTGAGAGGAAATAAATAATGTAAATGTTAGTTTTCCAATATATGGATACCAGGTTTTAGTGCCCCGGAGTGCTTGCTAGTGTAATACACCAGAAAATTGCTTCCCCGTATCTTCCCTAGCCAACACTGAGTTGACTGCCTCTTGGTTGACCTTGAGATAGAGTGATAGGTGTTCCACCAATTTCAGACTCCGAATCAGTGTTGGTGAGGCCAGTGAGTCTTTTAAACTTCTAAATGCTGACACACAATCGAATTTTCACTTGCGATGTTAATTTTTCCTCAGTGCTTTGAAGAGCACTACTCATTTGTCTCCATATTTTAAAATAAATCAGGTGAGTCCTACCATTGGAGGAGGTACTCTTTGGAATTCTTTAGTCTTTCAAGGAGATGACATATCCAAGTTTGCTTCCATTTTTTGGATTGGCTTTTAAACCATTGGTAGTCAACAAAAAGCCAAGGAATTTGCTAGTTGATGCTCCGAAAGAGCATTTCAGAGGATTCTTCCAACTTTATGTAAAATTTTGTAAGAGTTATGAAGGTTTCTCTTAGATCTTCTATATGTTGTTCAATCAATTACTTCTAATTAGGACATCATCCACATGCACCTCAACATTTTTTTTATTTAAAATACATCCATGAAATGCCGATAGCTTGCCCCATCATTTTTTAGCCCAAAGAGCATCCCATTAAAACAAAAAACTCCATGTGTAGTAATAAAAGAAGCCTTTTTACATCAGTCATATGTATCCTTACTTAGCGGTAGCTTGATATGGTTTCGAGAAAACCCATTTCCAAGTAGCTAATTTCCATGTCCACCAGTGTGTCGATCCTTGGCAAAGGATAAATATCCTTCATACAAGAAGCATTGAGGTTGATCAAATTGATACACATTCTCTAATAGTTGTTGGGCTTACAAAACATCACTATGTTTGAGAGTCAGTTAGGATAGTACACTTCTTGGATGTATCCTGCCTCTTTTAGATTCTGAACATCCACTGTTATAGGCTTGGCCATGGTTCTTGCACTCGAACAAAGCTTCTGATGTATCATTCGAGATAATTGGCTGATATTTAGTCAATGTCATGTTACATCGAATGACACTCCGGTCATCTCTGTGGCTATCCAAGAGAAGACATCCTGATGCCTGTGAAGGTTTTGGATCAGCATGTCCCTTTGTCATGCATCAAAACTCTCACCAATCAGAAAGACCTTACCATGCTCCTACTCATCAGTTCTGGGAACCTGAAGGATAAACTTATTGGTCTCGAGAACCCCTTCTCTTTGAATTTTAATGTTGAGGGGCTTTTGATCAATGCTAGTGACCGCTTGAAGTTAGCAGCTCCTTGTTGCTCTAAGTTCCCTAAGACTGTAATTATCTCTCCATCTCCTTAAAATTTTATGGCCACGTGGAAAGTTAAAGTTACCGCTTTATAACTATTCAACAACAGTTGGTTAAATATTGTGTTATACATCAGTGGGAATTCAACCAACAAAAAGTTTTCTATGTTCATCTTCTTCTTATCACCCTACAAGATGGTCAAACCAATCATGCCCACGGGTTCTTTTCTTTCATCGGAGAAGCCAAATAGTAGACTTTTTCAACCAGTATGTTTTAAGTCCCATCTTGTCGAACACATTTTTAAAGAGGATGTTGACCAAACTTCCAATGTCGACCGGGATATCACCTTCCCAGTTATTGTTTATGAGTGACATAAAAATGATTGCATCATTGTGCGGGTTCCCTTTTGCAAGAGATTAACATCTCTAAAAATGATTAGAGGGTGAGTTCGATCATAAAAGAAGATGGAACATACCTCCACTGATTGATGTCTCTTCAGGCTAGAGAGCCCGGATGACTCTCTCTTCACTTGAAGATTGTTGGAATTATCTTAGCCAGGTGGATCTCGTTTGCTTGGCTGAGTCCATCCGTGGGCTCTTCCCCTGAGGCCTTCCCCTGTCGTCCTGTATTTCCTTTGATAATGATGAGCTTCTTTTAATTTCCCGGCTTTGACGAGTTCCTCCACCAAATTCTTAAGATGGCAACACTCCTTTGTGTCGTGCCAGTGGTTCCAGTGGTAGGCACAATAGTTGTGTGGATTACAAAAGACAATTTTTAGTTAGGGGGGCTTCTTGAAATAGTCCTTTTTTGAATGACCTGGACTAGCTCGACCATTGAGACATTTATGTGTGTTCAATCGTACATCTCCCAATATACATGTGGATTCTCATAGTATTTAGTTGACCATTGGCTAGAAGGGTACCTCTAGCCTCTGTTGCTCCGGTTGCTTCATCGGTTATCACAGGACCAAGGTTTATCGTTCTGTTAAGTGTCAGAAGCTCGATCACCCTTCACCCTTTTCCAGTCATCTCGTTCCTTTCGCTTATGTTACCGACAGTCAGATGTCTCCATTTTAGTCTCCAAGGAGTCCATAAGGTATTTCTTAGTAGTGATGGGGTCATTAGCTAGTTCCAAAACCTCAGGGAAGGATCCTGGCTTGAATATGCTTTGGTTGAACTTGAATAAGCTATTGTGAATTCCCTACTTTAGGGTTTTTTCTGGTGATGAGAGGCTTTGGGTCTTTTGCCTCCAACATTTTCTTTTGGAAGTGAGTGAAGTAAGTCCGCAGGTTTTCATTGTCTTTCTGTTTAATCTAGAGCAGCGTCTAAGTATCCTTCCAAAAAGTGTCTTCTGAATTCATAAAGGATGGAATGATCCCATCTAGTAGGTTGTTGAACTATCAAAGAGCTGATTCCTTCAACATGGTCAGAAAAGTTTGACACTTCATCGCATCGTCAATCTGCAAGACCTCGACCAATGATTCGAGGAAGCCACATGGTCAGTCGGGTCACTCTTCTCCTTGTAAAGATCCAAATAAGAAGTCCTTAATTACGTTGGGGGTATAGTCTCCATGATTTGCCTAGAGAAGGCACTACCTGTGGTTGGCCGGGTGGGCGCTCCCCCTCAATCTCCCTGAGGCCTGAACATCGGAATAGATCCTGCACTGTCAGCGTGTTGGGAGTCTCCTTTTCCTTCAGTCAGTCGATCACTAGCCTAACCAATGGGTGCTGGTGGATTCTCGTGAGGAACCCTCTAGGAGCGAGCTCCCTGAGACTTTCCCTCCAAAAGTGGCGATTGAACATTCCTCCAATTTATCGCCGCCCGAAGGACCTCAAATTGGTCCACCATCTGCACTCGCAGCTCCTGCAACTCCTCCTAGATGCCTTGGCGCACTGTCTCTCTATTAAACTCCGTGGATGTTACGTCTCTCTGCAAGGTTTCTCCTTCGTAATTTGCTTTGCTTATCTTATGGGCATGTCCACACTCACCGTACCTCATTTTAGGATGTTGAATCTTAAGTTGCAATTCGGAAATACACATCTCGAGAGTTAGAGCCGAGAGAAGGAGAAGGAGAGAGAGAGAGAATAACACATGTTGAGAGTTCAGATAAAGGTCCTTTATTCATCTTTTTACCTCTTATTTATAAAGGTCTAATTGTACAACACTAGAAATAAGGGAACAGTTATGAAAATCACTCTTAATGCAATCAATATTGATTTGCGTTACAACTTGAGTGAATTACAATGGCTATAGATCAATCGATTTGTTGAGTTCGGTCGACCGTAGCAATCAGTTGCATGAAGATTTCTCCAATCGAGGGAAAATGATCGATTGATTAATTTTGACTGGTCGATCCTACGAGAGTCTCGTGTAGCAGGGACAACAAGCCTAGCCCGCCGACTGGATCCATCAACACCGTATATTGAGTGACTTGACTTGAGCAGTCGGTCGTTAGCTGAGTTGGTCCCCGAGAAACCTCTGGGTCCTTATGGAAGGTCTGTCGGTTAGATTTGTCAACATCATATGTCGGTCAACTCAACCGAGTAGTCGGTCGTCATATGGGCTGGTTCAGATTATATTATTTGGTTCGAGATTTAAATTGTTGGATCATCATCTACAAAACAGGACAAAAATATCAGCAAAAAAATTACCCAAATATTAAAATGATATTATTGTTATCCCCTTCAGCGATTTATAAAAACAAAAAACTCAACGTTAGGTTTATTTTATAAAAAAAAAAAAACGATACCTGCTTAAAAACTGACTGCCCTTTGGTAAAATTTAATTAGGGTAGCTGTATTAAAAGATCAAAGGCCGTTTACCGGCCCTCAATTCTGTTTAATTTTTCAGCGCTCCACTCGATAATTACATGACGCCTCTTAATTTTTTCATTTTCTACTCATTATTTAAGAAATTCGTCGACCTTCGCAGCATCTGCCATTTGTCGCTCGCCATTTGGCAATCGTCATATTTGTTTTTTATTGGAGGAAAACGGAAAAGGGCTGTTAAAAAATGCACATTCGCCAAATGCATCACATAATTAATTATATAATAATTAAAATATTTTTTATGTGTATTAATCCTCCTTTTATTTCACAGTAATTCATTATAATATGCGAAGTAACGAGCATTAGTTCAATAACTGGTAGAAAGTCGCTGTGAAATGTATTTGAAAATGCATGAAGGTTCTATGTTAGTCAAACAAATTTCAAGTTTACTTGGGTCACCTAGTTTGTTGGTATTAGAAGCATCGTCAAGAGAGCGAGATTTTATAATTCAAGGGAGAAGCAAAATCCATCATTCAAATTCAGATATATTGATCTTCAGATATAAAGTCCATACCTGTCCATTTTTTCTCAAAATAAAATTTAAAGTAGATACATCCATGATTTGAAGGTTCTTTAAGATTAAGGATGCAACGAAGTTTTTTCAATGATAGTGATATAATTTAGAACTGTATATATGGGTTCATGATTGTACATCGAGAATCTAACTACATGAATCTCGAGTAAGTTCAACAGATCACACAAAGAAGATACTAAAGGACCGCAATATCACAGTTGTTGAATGACCAAACTATCCATTATCACTTCATTCGGTTGGATCATGGGTCAACCAAGTGAAAGTACATCTGAGCTAAGGAACACTGTACATCTGAATCGCTAAGACTCAACAGATTATGGGCCACTCTTAGAGAAGATCAACAATAGAACAGTAGAACTTACCAACACCTTAAGAAGACCACTTTCATAAAAGAAGGATGCCCGTTATCTTATAGTGATACACCCTCTGCCTGATTAAATAAACATTTACTAAGGATAAGGAAATCTTCATTAAGGGTTCCCTCAGGAAAACGACCAAAGATCCATCAACCGATTAAAAAAAAATTAGGAGACCGGTTGATTACAAATATGAAACAATGCCAGTATTTGTTGCTAATGTGAAACGGTACCAAAAACAGTTACTAAGGTAAAAAGATACCAACAGCGGTTACAAATATGTAAATATATAATGGTTCATTAATAATTTATATTGTTCCTATTTAATTAAGGATAAACATGTATTTTATTAGGCTACTCATATGATCTATAAGTAGGGGAGTCAGTTCTTCCAGGAGGACTATTGATTCTATTCCAAGAGAGTTGAAGCTATTGTGGACTTCCTCTTTCTCTCTCTTACTCACATTCTCTCGCTATTCTCTTTTCTTTATTCCTCTCATCCGTCCGATGCTCTATCCTTTGAATGTGAGCCGAAGAACATTTAGGAATTCAATATCTTAAAAAGGTTTAGTGATTGTGGAGTCATGCCTTTAAAAAGAAGAGCGTGTCACATAGAAGAAACTCACTTAGGGGAAACTTCTAATAACTATTACGTTTGAGAATTTATGCAACAACGAATTCAGAAATTTCAAGATCAAATAGTGAGCCAGATGGAAAAACTGAGCAGTGTGATGCTCGAGGGGAGAGCACAATTTCTTCCACAACCTAATCCTCAAGCACCTGAACCCCAAAGCCATCAGATGACCCAATGAGCCAAACTAGTGGAATAATCCCAATACCATGATAGTGTTGGATCCATGCCAAGGAACATACCACAACCGGGACAATTGAAAGAATACCTTCGACTAAAGAATGCATTCTTCCGACAGATTATTGATGCATAGTTCCTCAAAAAGTTCAAGGTTCCATCTTTGGAGTTATATAAGGGTTGGAGTGATCCGATCAATCTCATTACATTCTTTGAGCCAGGTATATGCCTTCTCAAACTTTTTTATGCATGGAAGTATTGATTGTTCTAGAACACGCTGAAGGATACAGATCTTAGGTGTTGAATGGACTCCAGTTTGGAATTATTACTTCCTCTGCAGAGTTCAAAAAGTTGTTTATGACATCGTTTGCTAGTGCCTAAAAGCCCCATAAGGATTTGGAAGCTCTATGGCACGTAGAGCAGAGGCAAAAAATGTCATGAAGTTCCACAAGGAGATGCTAGAGGTATAGAATATGGAGCCGACAATCACAAAGGATTCCCTGGCATAAGGGCTGAAGAGTGAGACGTCCAACTATTACTTGCCAACTATCACATAGGATTCCCACTTTAAGTACTTCCTAGGTTTACGAAATCCCGACACTTTCGCTGAACTTCTAGAGTTGGCCAATCAAAAAATTATGGGAGTCTCCTTTTCCTTCAGTCAGTCGATCACTAGCCTAACCAATGGGTGCTGGTGGACTCTCGTGAGGAACCCTCTAGGAGAGAGCTCCCTGAGACTTTCCCTCCAAAAGTGGTGATTGAACATTCCTCCAATTTATCGCCGCCCGAAGGACCTCAAATTGGTCCACCATCTGCACTCGCAGCTCCTGCAACTCCTAAATGCCTTGACACAGTGTCTCTCTATTCAACTCTGTGGAAGCTACGTCTCTCTGCGAGGTTTCTCCTTTGTAATTTGCTTTGCTTCTCTTATGGGCATGTCCACACCTAGATGCCTTGGCGCACTGTCTCTCTATTGAACTCTGTGGATGTTACGTCTCTCTGCGAGGTTTCTCCTTCGTAATTTGCTTTGCTTATCTTATGGGCATGTCCACACTCACCGTACCTCATTTTAGGATGTTGAATCTTAAGTTGCAATTCGGAAATACACATCTCGAGAGTTAGAGCCGAGAGAAGGAGAAGGAGAGAGAGAGAGAGAATAACACATGTTGAGAGTTCAGATAAAGGTCCTTTATTCATCTTTTTACCTCTTATTTATAAAGGTCTAATTGTACAACACTAGAAATAAGGGAACAGTTATGAAAATCACTCTTAATGCAATCAATATTGATTTGCGTTACAACTTGAGTGAATTACAATGGCTATAGATCAATCGATTTGTTGAGTTCGGTCGACCGTAGCAATCAGTTGCATGAAGATTTTTCCAATCGAGGGAAAACGATCGATTGATTAATTTTGACTGGACGATCCTACGAGAGACTCATGTAGCAGGGACAACAAGCCTAGCCCGCCGCCTGGATCCATCTCCAATCGAGGGAAAACAATCGATTGATTAATTTTGACTGGCCGATCCTACGAGAGACTCGTGTAGCAGGGACAGCAAGCCTAGCCCGCCGACTGGATCCATCAACACCGTATATTGAGTGACTTGACTTGAGCAGTCGGTCGTTAGCTGAGTTGGTCCCCGAGAAACCTCTGGGTCCTTATGGAAGGTCTGTCGGTTAGATTTGTCAACATCATATGTCGGTCAACTCAACCGAGTAGTCGGTCGTCATATGGGCTGGTTCAGATTATATTATTTGGTTCGAGATTTAAATTGTTGGATCATCATCTACAAAACAGGACAAAAATATCAGCAAAAAAATTACCCAAATATTAAAACGATATTATTGTTATCCCCTTCAGCGATTTATAATAACAAAAAACTCAACGTGAGTTTTATTTAAAAAAAAAAA
>NW_018165599.1:108877-124673 GCF_001263595.1 Phalaenopsis equestris | reverse complement strand
TAATGTGAAACGGTACCAAAAACAGTTACTAAGGTAAAAAGATACCAACAGCGGTTACAAATATGTAAATATATAATGGTTCATTAATAATTTATATTGTTCCTATTTAATTAAGGATAAACATGTATTTTATTAGGCTACTCATATGATCTATAAGTAGGGGAGTCAGTTCTTCCAGGAGGACTATTGATTCTATTCCAAGAGAGTTGAAGCTATTGTGGACTTCCTCTTTCTCTCTCTTACTCACATTCTCTCGCTATTCTCTTTTCTTTATTCCTCTCATCCGTCCGATGCTCTATCCTTTGAATGTGAGCCGAAGAACATTTAGGAATTCAATATCTTAAAAAGGTTTAGTGATTGTGGAGTCATGCCTTTAAAAAGAAGAGCGTGTCACATAGAAGAAACTCACTTAGGGGAAACTTCTAATAACTATTACGTTTGAGAATTTATGCAACAACGAATTCAGAAATTTCAAGATCAAATAGTGAGCCAGATGGAAAAACTGAGCAGTGTGATGCTCGAGGGGAGAGCACAATTTCTTCCACAACCTAATCCTCAAGCACCTGAACCCCAAAGCCATCAGATGACCCAATGAGCCAAACTAGTGGAATAATCCCAATACCATGATAGTGTTGGATCCATGCCAAGGAACATACCACAACCGGGACAATTGAAAGAATACCTTCGACTAAAGAATGCATTCTTCCGACAGATTATTGATGCATAGTTCCTCAAAAAGTTCAAGGTTCCATCTTTGGAGTTATATAAGGGTTGGAGTGATCCGATCAATCTCATTACATTCTTTGAGCCAGGTATATGCCTTCTCAAACTTTTTTATGCATGGAAGTATTGATTGTTCTAGAACACGCTGAAGGATACAGATCTTAGGTGTTGAATGGACTCCAGTTTGGAATTATTACTTCCTCTGCAGAGTTCAAAAAGTTGTTTATGACATCGTTTGCTAGTGCCTAAAAGCCCCATAAGGATTTGGAAGCTCTATGGCACGTAGAGCAGAGGCAAAAAATGTCATGAAGTTCCACAAGGAGATGCTAGAGGTATAGAATATGGAGCCGACAATCACAAAGGATTCCCTGGCATAAGGGCTGAAGAGTGAGACGTCCAACTATTACTTGCCAACTATCACATAGGATTCCCACTTTAAGTACTTCCTAGGTTTACGAAATCCCGACACTTTCGCTGAACTTCTAGAGTTGGCCAATCAAAAAATTATGGGAGTCTCCTTTTCCTTCAGTCAGTCGATCACTAGCCTAACCAATGGGTGCTGGTGGATTCTCGTGAGGAACCCTCTAAGAGCGAGCTACTTTCCCTCCAAAAGTGGTGATTGAACATTCCTCCAATTTATCGCCGCCCGAAGGACCTCAAATTGGTCCACCATCTGCACTCGCAGCTCCTGCAAGTCCTAGATGCCTTGACGCACTGTCTCTCTATTCAACTCTGTGGATGCTACGTCTCTCTGCAAGGTTTCTACTTCGTAATTTGCTTTGCTTCTCTTATGGGCATGTCCACACTCACTGTACCTCATTTTAGGATGTTGAATCCTAAGTTGCAATTCGGAAATACACATCTCGAGAGTTAGAGCCGAGAGAAGGAGAAGGAGAGAGAGAGTGAATAACGCATGTTGAGAGTTCAGATAAAGGTCCTTTATTCATCTTTTTATCTCTTATTTATAAAGGTCTAATTGTACAACACTAGAAATAAGGGAACAATTATGAAAATCACTCTTAATGCAATCAATATTGATTTGCGTTACAACTTGAGTGAATTACAATGGCTATAGATCAGTCGATCTGTTGAGTTCGGTCGACCGTAGCAATCAGTTGCATGAAGATTTCTCCAATCGAGGGAAAATGATCGATTGATTAATTTTGACTGGTCGATCCTACGAGAGACTCGTGTAGCAGGGACAGCAAGCCTAGCCCGCCGACTGGATCCATCAACACCGTATATTGAGTGACTTGACTTGAGCAGTCGGTCGTTAGCTGAGTTGGTCCCCGAGAAACCTCTGGGTCCTTATGGAAGGTCTGTCGGTTAGATTTGTCAACATCATATGTCGGTCAACTCAACCGAGTAGTCGGTCGTCATATGGGCTGGTTCAGATTATATTATTTGGTTCGAGATTTAAATTGTTGGATCATCATCTACAAAACAGGACAAAAATATCAGCAAAAAAATTACCCAAATATTAAAATGATATTATTGTTATCCCCTTCAGCGATTTATAAAAACAAAAAACTCAACGTTAGGTTTATTTTATAAAAAAAAAAAAACGATACCTGCTTAAAAACTGACTGCCCTTTGGTAAAATTTAATTAGGTTAGCTGTATTAAAAGATCAAAGGCCGTTTACCGGCCCTCAATTCTGTTTAATTTTTCAGCGCTCCACTCGATAATTACATGACGCCTCTTAATTTTTTCATTTTCTACTCATTATTTAAGAAATTCGTCGACCTTCGCAGCATCTGCCATTTGTCGCTCGCCATTTGGCAATCGTCATATTTGTTTTTTATTGGAGGAAAACGGAAAAGGGCTGTTAAAAAATGCACATTCGCCAAATGCATCACATAATTAATTATATAATAATTAAAATATTTTTTATGTGTATTAATCCTCCTTTTATTTCACAGTAATTCATTATAATATGCGAAGTAACGAGCATTAGTTCAATAACTGGTAGAAAGTCGCTGTGAAATGTATTTGAAAATGCATGAAGGTTCTATGTTAGTCAAACAAATTTCAAGTTTACTTGGGTCACCTAGTTTGTTGGTATTAGAAGCATCGTCAAGAGAGCGAGATTTTATAATTCAAGGGAGAAGCAAAATCCATCATTCAAATTCAGATATATTGATCTTCAGATATAAAGTCCATACCTGTCCATTTTTTCTCAAAATAAAATTTAAAGTAGATACATCCATGATTTGAAGGTTCTTTAAGATTAAGGATGCAACGAAGTTTTTTCAATGATAGTGATATAATTTAGAACTGTATATATGGGTTCATGATTGTACATCGAGAATCTAACTACATGAATCTCGAGTAAGTTCAACAGATCACACAAAGAAGATACTAAAGGACCGCAATATCACAGTTGTTGAATGACCAAACTATCCATTATCACTTCATTCGGTTGGATCATGGGTCAACCAAGTGAAAGTACATCTGAGCTAAGGAACACTGTACATCTGAATCGCTAAGACTCAACAGATTATGGGCCACTCTTAGAGAAGATCAACAATAGATTATAGTGATACACCCTCTGCCTGATTAAATAAACATTTACTAAGGATAAGGAAATCTTCATTAAGGGTTCCCTCCGGAAAACGACCAAAGATCCATCAACCGATTAAAAAAAAATTAGGAGACCGATTTATTACAAATATGAAACAATGCCAGTATTTGTTGCTAATGAGAAACGGTACCAAAAACAGTTACTAAGGTCAAAAGATCCCAACAACAGTTACAAATATGTAAAGATGTAATGGTTCATTAATAATTTGTATTGTTTTTATTTAATTAAGGATAAATATGTATTTTATAGGATACTCATATGATCTATAAATAGGGGAGTCATTTCTTCCAGGACTATTGATTCTATTCCAAGAGAGTTGAAGCTATTGTGGACTTCCTCTTTCTCTCTCTTACTCACATTCTCTCGCTATTCTCTTTTCTTTATTCCTCTCATCCGTCCGATGCTCTATCCTTTGAATGTGAGCCGAAGAACTTTTAGGGATTCAACATCTTAAAAATGTTTAGTGAGCGTGGAGTTATGCCTTTAAAAAGAAGAGGAGCGTGTCACATAGAAGAAACGCACTTGGGGGAAACTTCTAATAATTATTTTGTTTGAGCATTTATGCAACAACGAATTCAGAAATTCCAAGATCAAATAGTGAGCCAGATGGCAGAACTGAGCAGTGTGGTGCTCGAGGGGAGAGCACAACTTCTTCCAGAACCTAATCCTCAAGCCATCAGACGGCCCATTGAGCCAAACGAGTGGATAATCTCAATACCGTGATAGTGTTGGATCCATGCCAAGGAACATACCACAAGCGGGACAAATGAAGGTATACCTCCAACAAAAGAATGCATTCTTCCGATAGATTATTGATGCATAGCTCCTAAAGAAGTTCAAGGTTCCATCTTTGGAGTCATACGAGGGTCGAAGAAGATGACTGAGATGGGTCATTCAGATCAAATCCTATCCATATTACAGGGATAATGCCAATAATACTGGGTCAAGAATCGATCAGAAGAGTAGATCAAAAGAGCCTCCACTCACAGAAGTACAGTGCCATTGCTTCTGTCTCAAAGCAGGAGCCCCAGCCCTCGATCATCTTTACTAATGTTGATTCTCCCTCTACAGGAAATTTCTACAGCGTCACCATCATCTTTAAAGTGATGATTAATAACTACCAAGTGGGTAAGATCTTTGTTGATAAAGGCTGTTTGGGTAACATACTATTCAAATCTTCTTTTGATAAAATGAACCTATCAACCGCTCACCTAGTTGCATCGACTAGCTCTTTGTATGGGTTTTCCAACAAGAGAGGCATCACTTGTCATAATTGGGCTGTCAGTCACCAGGGGAGAGGATGTCAGCCAATTTACAAATATGGAGGAGTTCTTGGTGATGGATGCATCACTATTTAAAAATTTTATAGCTATGGTATCTACATACCATGTGACAGTGAAATTTTCATGTGATAGGAATATTGTGACCTTGCCCGGAAATCTAGATCTATCTTAGACATGCTACCTCAGTTAACAAGTAGTGTGGAGCAAGAAGTGTTGGGAATACAACACTAATGGGTAGGGGAAAGATGTACAATTAGCTCAAAGATCGTGAATTGCTTGAAAGTCTAATCGTAGTTTAGCTCGGATCGAACCATTTGAGCTGAGCTATGAGCCAAATTAAAGGATAAAATTTATTTCAATCTGATTTTTATCTGTCCCCGACTCAGATTGGGATCAAAGTAAATTCTTTTGTATTTACATATATATCATCTAAATTTTTAGTTTTACATGCATAATGCATTCCAGCTCATTTGGTGAGGTCCTTTTTGCTAGAGTGGAGTGGCAGGGGTTGGACTTCCCTCGTTTCACAAAAAAATAAATTTTTCTAGTGAGTTAACCGGGAGGGCCAAGGTGGGTTTGAGCCAAACTGATCTGTCTCTTAAGAAAAAAATGTCATTCGAGCCAACTCATTTACAACTCGAGTTAGCTCATTTACAATTCTAGTTAGCTCAAAAATCAGATTGATGTACACTGGATCAGATTAAAATTTGAAAGATTGATCCATGATTTGATTTTGATCCATTTAAAAATATTTTAATCCTATTTTGAGTCCCCCTGGATTGGCTTAAAATTGAATCATTCACACTCTTCCAAAGAGGGTTTTGAAACTGACAAAACAACCATCAAGATCCCCACCAAATTTGGCGAACCTGGTAAAATTTTTCCTAATTAGTGAAACTTCCAATGTAGAGCACAAGGATTCCTTGATCCATACTCTCCAGAAGCACCATGACATTTTTTTTCTTGTCAATTGCTAAGATGCCAAGCATTATAATAGATGTGGCATGTTATCACCTCAACATTAATTAAGTTGCCCAACAAGTGAAGCAAAAGATCAGGTCATTGACTATAATTTTGGCTAGCTTGATTTTGTGAGGAGGTACAGAAGCTCAAGGAGGCAGACTACATCCCGGAGGTATAATATCCCTCCTGGATATCAAATGTTGTCATGGTATGGAAGTCTAATGAAAAATGGAGGATGTACATAGACTTAAAAAAATTTGAGTGCAACTTACCCCAATTATGATTGCCCCTTATAGAGGCTCGATGCGCTGGTGGTTTTGTAATCAGACATTCAGTCATGAGTTTATTGGACGCTTTTTACAGCTACCACCAAGTCAAGATACACTCGACCGATGATGAGAAGAATGCTTCCATTACAAGTGAGGGATTCTATAGTTATACCATAATGTCCTTTGGGATGAAAATTTTAGGGCTACTTACCAATGTCTTATCAATGTAATATTTACAGAACAAGAATGAAAGAATATTGAAGTTTATGTTGATGATGTTTTAGTTAATAATGGGTCGATCGAATGACATATAAATGATTTAAAAGAAACCTTCCAATACTTTTAGGAAATATAATATTAAATTGAATATGTTGAAATGCACATTTGGAGTATCCACTAAAAAATTCCTAGAATATCTTCTAACTCCCAAAGGAATGAAAGCTAATCTGAAGAAAGTAAAGGCACTCTTGAATATGTTTTTTTCACAGAGTATTAGAGAAATACAAAAGTTAACTGGTTGAATAACAACACTCAGTAAATTCATCTCCAAATCTGGTGAAGTGTTGTTTTCTTCAAAATAATGAGGAAAGCCAAAAAAAAATTGAATGGTTGACCAAATGTGAGCAAGCAGTCCATAGCCTAAAAGATTCACTAGCCCAGTCTCCATTGCCATAATGCCTAAAGCTGAAGGAAGAACTTTCGCTATATCTAGGATTCGGCCTGGAAGCCATCAATTTTGTCTTAGTTTGGGAGGAACTAGAAAAACAATTCCCCATCTACTACACCAGTTGGGTCCTTGGGGGAACATAGGTTAGTATCTAATTATGAAAAAGCTAATATTTATATTAATTTTCTTAGCTTGTAGGCTCTGGTCATATTTTCAAATGCGCCTGATTAGAGTAATTACCATACATTTGCTCAAATCTATACTCACTTGGTCGGAAAATTTTGGTTGACTCTTAAAGTGTGTTGTAGAGCTTAGTGAGTATGATACTATTTACATTACCAGAACAATGATTAAGGCTCAAGCTTTGGCTGATTTTCTAACTAACTTCTCCAAACAATGTTTTTTCAAGTGACAGAGCTAAAGTAGGCAATCAAACTCGAACTCTAAATGTTGTTGAGGCCTCAAGCTTGACAACTGCGCCAATTAGGCTAGTGCTATGCAGCCTAGAAGAAGAGCAACTCTATCATTCAATCATCCTCAAGTTTGAAGTTACAAATAATCAGGAAGAATATGAGAGCATTAATATCTAGATTATGCTTAGCCCTTGAAATGGGCATCCAACATCAATTAATTAAGTTAGATTCTTAATTGGTGATGAATCAAGTTAATGTATAATTGAATGCTTAGGATGAGATGATGGTCAAATACTTGTACAAGGCAAAGCGTAAATACTTCTGAATTGAACACATTACATGAGAGGAAAACCAAGTGGTTGATCTTCCTTCAAATAAAGTCTACATTGGATAACGGATGTTACAAAGAATTTTTCGACCAGCCATAGAGGAGTTAGAGGAAATGGAAGTGGAAGATGGAAGTGCCAAGTGTTGGATGGATTTTACATCCAATTCTTATAAAATGGAAAGATCCCTGAAGAAGTAACTGAGCCAAGGAGGATCAAATGTAAGACCACACAATACCTCATCATCGGAGATAAGATCTTCCAAAGGATAGCCACTTCATTGCTTCTGAGATGTGTGAAAGAAATGAGGCAAAAAAAAAAAATTCTCCAATTTGTGCTTTCTAGCAAATGTTACAGCCATTCTGATAGAAAAACCTTGGCACATCCTGATCAGAGGCAAGTCTAATTCTAGCTGACCCTCATGAAGGATGCAGAATAATTCTCCCAAAGATGCATGAATTTCTTGTAGTATGCTCTATTATAGCACCAACTGATCTAAACGCTGAAACTAATAGTAAGTTTCTGGCCTTCTGCTATTTGCTGACTTGATAGTCTTGGTTTTTTCCTCTATCAAAAAGGCTAGCAAAAGTTTTTCTTAATAACCATGAATTTTTTTTCCAAGTGATAGATGCAAAAGCGCTCCTCAAATTACCACAAAAGTCCTCCAAAACATTATTTTGGATAGATTCATCTGTCTACATGGCTTACCTTTGAGACTTATCAGTAAGAATGAAAGCCAATTTGTTAATCAGGGAGTAAGAAATTCCATAAAATTCAAATAATCAATCTTAAATTTTTGTTTATGCATCATCCTTGGACGAACGAACAAGCAGAGGCTGCAAACAAAGTCATCGTAAACCTTCTATGGAATAAAGTCAAAGGAACAAGAAGCGATTGAATGGACTTTCTCCCATTCATCCCATGGGTCATTCAAACCACATAATCCTCAACAGCTAGGCAAACAACTTATATGATTTCACATGGAATGGAAGTGATGTTACCCGTCGAATACTATCGTCATAGCCCATGAGTTGTCACGGCTACATCCTTCGATTAGGAAAATCTTACTGACTGACAAGAACTAAATGGTAAAGGATCGATGCTTGCCCTTGATCAATTAGAGGAATTTTGAGCCAATGCAGCACTCTGACAAGAAGACATATAGAGAAGAACCACTCGATATTACGACAAGAATGTCTTAGAAAAAACATTCACACTTAGCGATCTATTTCTAAAGAAAGATGATCCAACTACACGAGACAATTGGTTGACCACATTGATAGGCCCGTTCATCATGAATCAACAAGTCTCCAGAAGAGCTTACAATGTAAAATCATACACTATAAGAAAGCTTCACTGAATGTGAAGCAGAAACGATCTCAAAAAAATCTTTTCTTAAAAGAAACTACATTGTACCAGCACTTGAGAAAATAGTTTTACTACTCTCATGCTTATAAATTTTATTTCATATGAATTTTATTTTAGATGAAATTTTATTTAATTTTTTGTACTTTAAGAAAAACTAATTGAACGATTTCAATCTCAAATTTAAACAATGCTTAGGGAATTTAAAGATCGATGAACCTCACATCGTGATAGTACGTAGAAAATTATAGTACCCTAAGAAGATGATAAAAAAAAACATTCTGACACTCAGTATTGAGAATAAATTTTGAGAGGTAGTTACTTGCCAGTAACGACAAAGCTCCACAAATAGTTCTGAGAAAACCATCACAAAAAATTATCATCAACTACCTCCCTACGAGCTGTAGATCGATCGAATGAAAATTTTGTATTCGAACAAACAAAACATAGGTCCACCTAGGATTTGACACTCGAAACAAACTGACTCGCTGCATAGCGCTCAAACAACTGACAAAAATTTTGAACGATCGACAATGATACCACTATGTTCGTTTAGCCCACATGAACAAAATTAACCATTAAATCATGAGCAACAAAAATGGAGACTCGAGCCAAACGAGCACAACAAATTAATTTAAGTATGGCAAACGAAATCACAACTTAAGAGAAAAAAGATTATACGTAGGAAAAAAAACTATCATGAACATTATTTTGATTATATATATATATATATATATTTATTTATTTATATCAGCCCGTTGATGTTATCTTATTATTTACATATCTTACGCTTAAAACATTCATATTTACAGACATTTGTTTTGCATCACATAAGAAGTACTCCCATCACTATCTTTTTAAAAGTGGATTGCATGAGGGATGATCGGAGCTCGTATCATAGCCTCGGACTATTCCTTTATATATATATATATATATATATATAATTAATTAATACAAGTCTCCAAGTCTAAGGGACACGTTATCACCACTGGGCTCTTCTTCGGGTTCAAATGCAGAAGGCGCATCAAAAAGATCTTAAATTTCTTTTGTCAGAGTACTTGGGGTTGACCAATCCTACTCTCACAAATTGAACAACTATTATTTTCCTGCCCTCTTCCATGTATTTGACTTTAATATCAAGGAATTCCTCGCTGTCTTCATTATGGCTATCTACTTGGACAATATGGAATTTTCTTCTTGAACAACGAACTCCCACTCGGATACTATTTCTAAATCTACCTTTTTATCCCTCAATTGGGCGTCTACCTAAGCTTTCGTAATGGTCACTGCTTGCACCTGCTCCCGAAATTTCCTTGCTTTAGCCTTGGCATTCACTGCTCTCTCTCTTAAGACTATGTAGAGCGAAGTCATATGATGTGTCGAAGCCTACCCAAGTAGTTACAAGTGATCAACTAAATGACAAATTTCAATACGGAAGAGGTTGTCCTAATGTTTTTCTAGGCAAGCTGACTCTCGGATGTTCCCAATGGTTATAGCAAACTTAACAAACTTGGAGTTCAGGGGGAACCAATCCCTCTCAACAATTATTAGCCCAAAGCTAGAATCCAAATTCATGAAGACCTTCTGTTGCTTCTTCTGCAAGGGAATCAGGTGTTCCTTACCTCCTTTCTTATTTCTTGGTGTCAAGGGAAGGAAAAAATTAGAGTGAAGCCAAAAATTTGCGCTTTCGTCTGCTTTCAGCTTTTCTGATTGACATGGGGTCCCTTTCCGTGCTTTCTTATAAACCTTCCACATCAATTGCTTTCTTCGGTGCTGAAGGAGATTTTAGAAATTATTGACTGGCTTTACCACTCTTGAACATAGGAATGTTACCTAAAGTTAACGGTCAAGAAACATTCTTTATGGATGGACGTTCTGAGGACTCCCCAGTCTTTGATCCAAAGGAAGGAGGTTGTTCCTCTTGGTACTGGTCACTCGAATAACCTTAATTTATTAAGGCAATTCCTTCAATTAATATCAATTCTTTAATAACTTTTTTATAAATAACAATTAAACTTTAAGAGACCCTTGTTGGGTGACCCTCTTCTGTCTCCTTTTCCACATCTCTTTGAGGAGAGGAAACTATCCTCTTTATTTCTCGGTTCCTTCAAAATTTAGGCAGCCTTGTCTAACTTCCTTTTCTCCTTTACTTCATCTAAAGTGGGCCGCAGCTTGGCAGACCGTATTTGCTTGGGTTCAACACCTGAGTGAGAGTTATGGGATTAGTGTATTAAACTACCAAAAGTTGCTTACTCAAGATGACTGATTTTAGTGCCTTGAATTGGGTCAGAAGCACCTTCTTCTTTTTAAAGAAGCCAATGGTCGTCTTGGTGGTGATGCTACAGTCTTTGCGGGAACACCTCAGGAAAGAAAACTTTCAAACTATGATTTTATTCTCTAAATTGATCAAATTGAATTGCCGGGTTGAGCCAAAAACTACATACCCATCTGCTTCTACTCTAAAATAGAACATATGATAGGAATCTAGATCCAAAACAAGTAAATCACATAAGTCATAATCGATGTGATGGAGTTCAATCTAACCTGGACTGGGATAACTCTCTAATGGTTGAAAATAAATTAAAACTCTATGCAAATAGGTAGTTGGATTCCTCACCAGAATTGGCCCTTGTAGAAGATCAAGTTGACCCCCATATAATCCATTGCTTGAACCTCTGGCTCTTTTTGTTTGAGCACGAAACTTAGTACATACACGCAAGTGTTGTCTAACAGCTCCACATCAAAAGTTGTCAGTGTCGATTGCTATCTAACCCTCACCAATCCAAACACTTGATGAGAGTATTTAGAGGTCATAAAGCTCTGGGAGAAACCAACCCAAAGGAAGGAGAAGTAAAAAAAAATGAAAGTATTTACTAATTCTTCGCTTAACCCATTATATAGTGTACGTAAGGAATCAGACTTCAAAGATGCACATTAATTTGTCATAAAATCAAAGATATTCAATAGTGATATTTCCTTAAATTTGATAAAAATTATACTTTTGTTTATGATAAAAAAATTTAACAGTTGGGTCATTGGTCGTCGTAGGCAGCACTGGACCACAACTCATCAAACTTGCATACAATGCATGCCACTCAATTTTATATTTATCTATTCTCTCTTCTTCTACCCAAACGTGATAGATCGAGCTAGCTTCTTGGACTACCGCCTATTCATTCTAGAGAGTCACCACTTCATCCTTGAGGATCATCATTTCTACATAGAGGACAATCAATTTTTTTTCTTAAAGTCTGATATGACAGTCTCTCTCTAAGGGCCTACAACTCAGCCAAAGAAATCCACAATTTAATCTATGCATCATGCCAATAACTCATGGGAGCCCCACCGACCACCTATTTCCCGCTCAATGTTAGTAGGAGGCAGTAGATAGAAAAATGTCACTTCAATTAGGGCATGGGTAGAAGGTCCAATAGCTTTCTCTAGTGCAGGAGGTTGCCCAACCTCTGTGTATAGAAAATTGTTGATTTGTACAGTCTCATCTGCAACATCAAATGAGGTATCATTAGAGTAGATGAGTAAGCCAAACAATAAAGAAAATTTAATTTAGTGATTAGTCTCTCATCTCCGACATATGGAGACTCTTCAAGGTAGAAAGAAAGCCATCATCCTGGATAGCTTACTTAATTGAAGACTAAAGAATAACACCTTCTGACAGTAAAGTTTGCACTCCACCTTCATCATTTCGTGTTCTTTGGGTGGCAGCTAAGTGGGTCAATGACTAATCAAATAAGTATGGCATTGAACAAAGTTTCTTAATCAATGATATAGACTTTTGTGGTTGTCACTAGATCACTGATCCTCATTGACAATGTTATTGATCCAAGAGCTCTTTCTCCTTTTTGATAAATCCTCTTACCAACATTTTATTAGTTGTAAGCTTATGAGTGTCGATGTCCAAGCATGCTAATGTACGTAGATTCATTATTTGATTGAGGCTCCTAGATCCACTAACACAGGGGAGCATGAGTCTATCAATATTAAATGAAATGTATAGATGACAATTGTGGTCAGCGGTGCCAAGAAACAAGTATTCACCTGTAAAGATCATTATGGATTTTTCCTTTAATGAAAAAAAACTCGTCTAAGGAGATGCTAGCCAATTGTGCTAAGAAAATTGTTGGATCAAGTAAAGCCTTGATCAAGGTTTCTCTCATCTTCTTTAACAGGATCATAGCGTCGTAGATACTAAGTTTTGCAGGCAACATCCGAAGATGGGTTAGAACATTGTAATCCACTTTATTGTTCATCCTCTTAGCTTCTTCCCCAACAGGTGCATCTTCTATTGATAAAATCGACTCTTCTTGAATGACCAATTGTTTTCCTTATCTTTTGGAGCCATCCTCCTGGGTCACTTTTTCTACTTCTTAAATTTACTTCTGTTATTTCTTCCACCTTTTGTGTTGGACCTAGAGTCTTCTCTTCTATAGTGATGGTTGGTTCTTCTGGAGTTGTTTCTTCTGAATCTGAGAGTTCCAAGTCAATTGTAATCAGTATTCCTCAGAGTTCAAATACGGGTGCTTCAATCCCTTAGCTATCGTAACCTATTTTGTTAATTTTCTCCTTAATTATATTGGTGCATTCACTGGGGTCTTTTTTGTTCAAGGATTTTCATATGAATTGAAATTCAAATTAGATTGGTTGTCAGTTATGTGATCAATAGAGACTGCCGAAACATAGCTGAACTCATAACTCTTTGCATTATAAGTTCCCTAAGGAACTAGAGATACTCATACAGAGTCAGTGGTTTGAGGGATTTTTCCCCCAAATCCAAAACAACCAATCGAGAATAGACAACCCCTACTCTACTCTTTGCATTATTGGTCTACACTTCCATGATGATCTTCTTTATCCCCTACTCTACTCTTTGCGTTATTGGTCTACACTTCCATGATGATCTTCTTTATCTTCTATTGTTGTGGCTTTTTATGTGTGATTGACCATATTGGCTTGGCAAGTTCCAGGCTTTGGAAGGAGGCTTGCACTGAAGCGACCTGAATCTGATCTAATATCTTCTAGGAGGATCTAGTCCAATCTGTAATCCACCCATTATCTATTGCATAAGGATCGATCAGAATGGTTGGCTAAACCAAAATCACATTGACAAAACCCTTTTTAGATTCTTTCAAATATTCTTTCAAAATTGTTATACTTCCATTCCTGTAGTTCCTCTTGAGCCATTCCTTGAAATTATAGCAATCCTCTTTGGTGTGCTTGAGTGGTCTGTTATACAAGCAATATGATGGGTGATCCTCCTTATAAATTTATTTTGGCTTCTTCGGCTCAGGTAATCTAAACCCGGGATTCTTAATCAAATTTCAAAATATTTTCCCCACTTCCTCATTTTTTAAAGAATATACTTCGTTCAACCACTCAGTCATAGTAGGGCCATGACCTCCCTCTATTCGGTAGGGTTTCTGTTAGAATGGCTACTGACCATACTGTTGATTGTGTTGTTGTTTATAATGCTGGCTAAACTGCTAAGTATGATTTTGGTTGTACTGTTGTGGATGCTGGTAAATCTGTTGAGGCTGCTCAACTTGAATCTGCATTGGCTACTTGCCTATATCTATCACTGCCACTATTCTAGACTTCTTTTGAAATTCCTTCACCGGCTTTGGCTTTTCGTCCTTCTTTGGAAATCTAAGTTGTTTAGCCTCCTCTTGCAAACTACCGATCTTGTTGAGTAACTTTTTGAATGTTTTGATTGTAAATTGCTTAAGCAAGAATGCTACTGGATCGTGGATACTCTTGAGTGGGATCTCAATTGCATGTTGTTATTGTAATTGTGGCTCACACTTCATGCTGAGGTTTATCTAATGTAAATATATTCCACCAAAGTCTTTGTAGGTCTTTGTTGCTCTACCACAAGATCACCTACGATGATGTGCTGCTGAGCTCTGACAAATCTCTTGATAAATAAGTTCTCTATTTTGTGAATGTTTTAATTGAGCCATTGGGTAACTCACATACCATTCAAAGGTGGCTTTTAGGAGATTGCTCATGAACTGGTGAAGCAACAGTACTTTATTACCCCCCACATTGCAGCAGCTTACCCAAAAGTGTGCAACGTGCTATCGAGGGTTCCCAGTTCCATCGAAGGTCTTGAATGTCAGTGGTATGATACACCAAAAATATAATCATTTTTAGACCCATATTTTATACTCATTGTTGGTGATATTGAACTTTAATGGAATGTATTTTTCATGTTTTATTGCAGATTGTTAGTTTTTAGGACTTGGAGCAAAAATGAAGCAAAAAGGATGAAATTTAGAGTCAAAATGGAAATTTTAAAAATTATTCAGCACCAGACTGGGCGCAAACGACACCGTTTGATAGAGAAGACAGATTTAAATAGATGGCAGTGCAGACACTGTTTCTAGAAGATTCGACAAATTTGGACGCTTTTTGAAGAGTTTTTGGATGCACCTATTGGAGAACCGGCCCTAGGCTCTATTTAGAACCGAAATTGATCAGATAAGACCCCCCTTTGCACCTCTTCATGCTCCTCTGCTCGTTCTTAGTTGTTCTTCGCCCCTTTTCGTGCCACTTTACATCATTCTACACTATTCCACACCATTAGTCATTTATTTTATTTATAGTTTTGAATTTATGTGGTGAGTTTAAGTGTGAATTACTCTCTAAGAAGTGTTGGAGAGGGAGAGAAGCGAGAGATTTTTTCTTCCAACATTTTGTAAGAGAGGTTACAAAGGATTTTCTTTGAGAAAGTGTTTCAGATAAGTGTTGTTTGTTTATTATTGTTGTATGAACTTTCTTTTATATATGAAATATATGTTTTGTTGTATCTTTCTCCCAACTCTGAGATATGGTGAAATAAATAGATAATTTGGATGTGTCAATGTTAAAATTTAAAATAAATTGTGATGGTTTTTCAACTCCGCTCTTAATTTACTTTTCTATTTGGCCAATTGAATTGTTAAAATATGTTGTGAAACATATGATCCGAGAAATGAAATATGAGTTCTACAACAGAGTGAGAAGCACATTTAAGTCCACGAGGAGTATTTCATTCATGGAATTAAGTGCAAATGAATAGGGAAATATACTTTTTTGGGTGTAGAATTGGAGATTTTTAGGGTGATTGGCTATAATCCTCAATTCAATCTTAGTGTTTAAAAACTAAAGCGGGAGTTAGCCTTCAGGGGAAGGGAAGTGAGAGCTCTGA
>NW_018165599.1:106025-108522 GCF_001263595.1 Phalaenopsis equestris | reverse complement strand
CATTTATCATCTCAAAATTTAAACCTCTCTCGTGGGATTGATTTTTGGGACTTAATAGAAAGTCTTATATTACTTGATAACGATACATATACTTGCATAGAATCCTAACATTAAGTGCTTAACGTTATTATTCATAAAATACAACATCAAAATTTTGGCACCGTTGTAAAGAGGGGTCAACTTTATAAATTTTTCACAACTATATTTAATCGGGATCAAGTTTTTGGCGTCGTTGCTGGGGAGGGTAACGGTAAATTAAATAGATTTGGTAAATTAGGAAATTTAAAGAAAAAATATAAAATATTAAAAAGAAAAAAATAATATAAAATCAAAATTCAAAAAATTCTCATGGGATTGATTTTTGGGACTTAATAGAAAGTCTTAATATTACTTGATAACGATATGTATACTTGCATCGTATACTGACATTAAGAGCTTAACTTTATTATTTATAAAATACCACATCAAGATTTTAGCACAATTGTAAAGCGGAGTTAACTTTAAAAATTTTACACAACTATATTTTCATTGCATCACAGAACATGTACCATATTTATCCGCTCAACAGTGAACTCCACTCCTATTCTCCAAACAAAGACCTAGTCATCATTTGCTTAAGGTAAGTTTGTATAAGACTCTCGTACAAAAACGATGACAACAATAGCAGTAAAATAGCAAAAGATTTCCCATTTCCGAGCCTCAATAACATTTACAACAGCTCCACTGGGTCTGTAAAAGCTTCACTCTGTAATAAATTTTCTAGAAGATGCAAAGTACTATTAGAAAAATTTGAAAACAAAAAAAAGAAGTTAAAAGTTTGAACGAAATGACGAATAACTTAGATAATCAAATAAATGAAAATAGACAAAGATCTTTAAAAGATTATGCCCAACAGCAGATAAACTTCACTTAACTATTTAAAATCTTGATGTTGCTGTTAATTCATTTGAGCTTAAACCTACTATTATCCAAATGGTACAAAATAATCAGTTTGGAGGAACACCTACTGAAGATCCTAACTTACATCTTATTTGTTTTCTTGAAATTTATGCTATTTTAAATATGATGGAGTGTCTAATGATGCTGTTAGGCTTAAAGTATTTCTTTTTTCATTAAAGGATAAAGTTAAAGCTTATTTAAATTCATTAGCACCTGAATTTATCACAACTTGGGAAGAACTATCAAAAAAATTCTTGGCTAAATATTTTCCACCCTTGAAAACTGCAAAACTTAGAAACGATATTACATCTTTTTGTCAGTTTGAAAGGGAATTGATATATGAAGCTTGGGAAAGATTTAAGGATCTCCTTAAAAAATGTCTACATCATGCTTTACCAAATTGGTTAATAATTAAAACTTCTTACAATGGATTAGTAGGATCACTTAGATCTATTATAGATGCTGTTGCAAGTGGATCACTAATGTCAAAACCTTTTGATGAAGCATACTCTTTAATAAAATAAATTACTACTAATAATTTTCAATGGCCCTCTAAGCTGTTAAATCTTAAGAGAGTAGCTAGTATTCATGACTCTGATGCAATGTCTATTTTAGCATCTCAAATTGCTGCTATATAAAAAAAGATTGATCAAATTGGAGTGAACTATTTTCTAATACCACTAGTATTAGAGCAAAATTCATTAGTGCAGATAATTGATACTCAATCATCTTATGAAACTTTGAATGCTATAAATAATTGAAATAACAATCCCTATTCTAACTATTACAACCTTGGATAGAAAAATCACCCTAATTCTAGTTGGAATAATTATAACAATCCAATGAATCCCTCAGGAAATTTAAATAACCAAGAAAATCCTAATTATCGACCTTATTATCCTCCTGGATTTAACTCTAACCCTAACCCTCAAGTTAAGGAAAAAAAGTTAATGATGGAAGAAGTAATGTTGAATATGGGAAACCAAATACAAAATCAAGAGGCTGCTATTAGGAATATTGAAAATCAATTAGGACATATTGCTACTGCATTTAGTAACAGATCTTCAGGAAATCTTCCGAGTGGAAGTTAATAGTTAATCCAAAAGATCAAAATAAGGAGCAAATTAAAGCTATTCAATTACGAAGTGAAAAAGAAGTTGAAACAATAATTCAAAGAGAAACTGAAGTTGATGAGGACAAGGAAGAACATGATCAAGAAGTCCATATGACCATAATGGAAATGAACTAACACAAGTTCCCTTAGAAAAAGCATTACCTCCGTTTCCTCAACAACTAAACCAGAAGAATACAGACAAACAATTTACAAAACTTTTGGAAATCCTTAAAAAGTTAACGATAAACATTCCTTTCATTGAGGCTTTGGAACAAATGCCAAGTTTTGTGAAATTTATGAAAGATATACTAAACAAGAAAAGGATGTTTGCAGATCATAAGACTGTTGCACTTAGTGAAGAGTATAGCGCTATTATTCAGAAAAACATCCTGAAAAATTAAAAGATCCTGGTAGTTTTACTATACCTTGTGCAATTGGTGAAAA
>NW_018165599.1:103421-105933 GCF_001263595.1 Phalaenopsis equestris | reverse complement strand
AACTCTTCAGTTAGCTGATCGATCAATCACTTATCCTAAAAGAGTTATAGAAGATGTATTAGTAAAAGTGAATAAATTTATTTTTCCTGCAGACTTTATAATATTAAATATGAAGGAAGATAAAGAGATTCCTATTATTTTGGGAAGACCATTTCTTCTTGCAATAGGGAGAGCTGTGATAGATGTGCAAAAAGAAGAATTAATAATGAGAGTTAATGATCAAGAAGTAAAATTTAATATTGCAAAAGCTATGAAATATCCTGCAATAGAAAAAGATAATGAATGTTTTAGGATGAAAGTTACTTATTATCTAAGTAATGAGCAAAGTAATGAACAAATTAATAAAGAATTTGAAGAAAAATTAAGGAAAGAAGAATTTAGTGAGAATAAGGATGAAATAAAAGAAAAAAAGATGAAATAACAGAAAAAAATTTAGATTATATCAAAGACAGATTTGAAACTTTAGATTTGTTGGAATAAAAATCTTATTCCTTCAACTATTAAACCATTTAAACTTAAGCTGAAAGTATTATCTGCCCATTTAAAATATGTGTTTTTAGGAGATTCATTTACGTTGTCTGTTATTGTATCTTCTATATTAACTAAAATTCAAGAACAACAATTAATAGAAATGTTAAAAAGATGTAAAAAGGCTTTTGGATGGACTTTAACATATATTAAAGGAATTAGTCCTTCGATTTGTATGCACAGAATTCTATTAGATGATCAATACAAACCTAAAGCCGATCCTCAAAGGAGATTAAACCCAATAATGAAAGAAGTTGTTAAAAAAGAAATTTTAAAATGGTTAGATGCTGTAATTATATATCTTATTTAAGACAGTGTTTGGGTAAGCTCAATTCACTGTGTTCCAAAGAAAGGAGGAGTGACTATTGAAGTAAATAAGAAAAATGAATTAATTCCAATAAGACAAGTTCTGGTTGGCAAATTTGTATAGACTATAGAAAATTAAACATGGCCACAAGGAAAAATCACTTTCCTTTACCCTTTCTAGACCAAATGTTTGATAGATTGGCTGGAAATAAATATTACTGCTTTTTAGATGGATATACTGATAATCATCAATTTTCAATTGCTGCTAAGGATCAAGAGAAAACAACATTTACAAGCCCATATGAAACATTTGCTTTTTGTAGAATGCCTTTTGGACTATGCAATGCACCAACGACATTTCAGAGATGTATGATGTCAATATTTAGTAATTTGATTAAACATGGAATGAAAGTATTTATGGATGATTTCTCTATATTCGTGACTTCATTTGAACTAAGTTCAAACAATTTAGAAAAAGTTCTGGAATTATGTGAAAAAATCAACCTAGTATTGAATTAGGAAAAATATCAATTTATGGTTGCAGGAGGTATTATACTTGGGCGTAAAATTTCCGAAAATGGCATGAAAGTAGATCCTACAAAAGTTCAAGTTATTGAAAAATTACCACCACCGACTACGGTTAGAGGAGTAAGAAGTTTTCTAGGACATGCTGGTTTCTACAGGCGTTACATAAAATTTTTTTCAAAAATAACTAAGTCATTATGCCAAAATTTAATTTTAATGAGGAATGCAAAATCATTTGAATTATTGAAAGAAAAGTTAATCACTGCACTTATAATAGTAACAGTTGATTGGGAAAACCATTCAAAATAATGTGTGATGCTAGTGATTATGCTATTGGAGCTGTGTTAGGAGAAAGACACAATAAAGTTTTTAAAGTAATATATTATGCTAGTAAAACTATGAATGATGCTCAAATTAAATACACAACTATTGAAAGAGAGTTATTAGCTATTATTTATACCTTTGATAAATTTAGACCTTATTTAATTGGAACTAAATGTATAGTGCATACTTTTTATTCTGCTAGTACTTAATGTAAAAGAAGGATGCTAAACTATGATTAATTAGATGAATACTTCTATTGCAAGAGTTTGATTTTATTGTAGTTGATAGAAAGAGAAATGATAATCAAATAGCTAATCATTTGTCTAGATTAGAAAAAAGAATATTAACTAATTTTGTAAATGAAATTTTAGAAAATTTCCTAGATGAAAAATTATATAATATTGATAAAATAAATATATCGTGGTATGCCAATATAGTAAATTATATCATAAGTGATATTTTAGCACCAGATATTAAAAATAAAAAAAATTAAAGAAATTTATATATGATTCAAAATTCTATTTTTGAGATAACTTATATTTATATAAACAATGTAAGATTTAATTATTAGAAGGTGTGTGCCTTATGAAGAAACTCAACAAATAATTGAAAGATGTCATGATTCTAAATTTGAAGGACATTTTGTAATAAATAGAACTGCATATAAATTTTTGCAAGCTTGATTCTATTGGTCTTCTCTTTTTAGAGATGTTAATGAATATATTAAAACATGTGATTGATGTCAGCGAGTAGGAAATATTTCTAGAAGAAATAAAATGCCTCTAAATTACACATTGGAAGTTGAAATTTTTAATGTGTGGGGATTAGA
>NW_018165599.1:98205-101908 GCF_001263595.1 Phalaenopsis equestris | reverse complement strand
CAATCTGTCATTATACAAATTTTATCCCAACGAGAGATATGATGCAAGATGTATATAATATTCTGACGGATGAAAATGATAATTGAGAAATCAGAGATGAGGGATACGTTAGTTTCTCAGCTTCACTGCTTAATCCAATATCAAAATAATGACATTTCTTCATATCTACAAAATTACTCCATACCATGAAGATTAGTAGAGTTACAAGAGAAAGTGTCATTTTAAACTATTACATTCAAATGGAAAAACCCATTGATGTGGGGTCGATTATTTTCAAATATGTTATGGGTATTATTATGAATGGGTCAATATATGGACTGGGACATCATTTCACTATTTTCTTACTTTGCAGTCAATCTCAAGTTCCATATGAAAGTTGGCAGAAAGTTTTATTACCTTGGGAGCCCATGATTCCTATTGATGAAAATTATGTTAGGAATGGAAATGAAGCGTTAGATACTATTTTAGATCATTCATCACTTGCTTCAACACCATTGATGCCACAAACAGTTGGAAGTTCAATAGCTTTGGAGAAGAAAATGAAGAAAATAGAAAGAGAACTTCAGAGTATACGAATGCAATAAGAAATCTTAACTACCTTTTTGATCACCTAGATTGGAGGATGAATGAGAACTTTGATCATACTAGAACAATTGAAGCAGGATTGGTGTAGATGATCAAGAAAAATGGATGGATCAATGAAAATTCAACTGATCAATTCCCGTACCAACCCTTCTACAATTTGTATGTCCATTACCAGTCTATGGGAGATATTAGATGAGTAGAAAGTACCAAAGATGAGGCAGAATAATTGAAGAAGTTGGACTCTCTACAACTTTAATACTTATGTATTTAATGTGATTGTGTAGATTTACTTTACTTTACTTTGCTTTAGAACTCTATTAACTTTTATTGTTTGTATAGTTTTGTGTCAACATTCTAGTGTTATGGCTTGATTTTGTTGTTGAATTATAATTTAATTTTCTTTACGTATGTGAAAGTGTGATTACAAAAATGCATTTGTAAAAAAAGTGTGTTTTTATATATAAAAGTTAGTTTGGTGTTGTTTGTGAAAATGCTTGTTTGTGAATTATTTTAAGATAAAAATTAGTGTTCAAAAAGACTAAATATATTGGAGTGAATCAAAAGGAAATTGAAAATTATGAAAATAAAATAATGATTTTTTTGGCTATTGGCGCCGACGGCGCCTGCATCGACGCCGACAGTACCCTCGACCCGAACCGACCAAAAAAGCCTTAAAAATTTGTGACTTGCACAGTAAAACACCATTTTTACCCTTTGAGTCACCTTCAACCTCGGGTTGCTGCACCTAGGGCTTGCTATTGCTCGGATTTGAGGCTGCTGCACCTAGGGCTTGCTATTGCTCGGATTTGATGCTATTTTAAGGCAAACAAAGTTCGGATTTCATCTTCTCTAGGTAAGAGTTACTCCTTGAAATCAAATTTTTTTATTTTCACCAAGGATTTATCTTACATTGCCGAGGTCCAAAATTTTGAAATTTTTTTGAAAGATTTTGAGAAAATCCTTTGGTGAAGAACTCTTACTTAGTAAATTTAAGTTTAAAACGTTCCACATTATGATTTTCAAAATTTTTGAGATTTTATTTGGATTTTATCAAATTTTCTTAGATTTACGATGACACCAAGAATGAGTAAAGGAAAGGGAAAGGTGGATTTTAATGATCAAAAGTTTGTCAATTACAAGGCCAACATTTGCTTCAATAGTCTACTTACAACTAAAAAAGTAATTATGAACCGAGAATTTAAAAATCTAGGCGGAGAAGTTGAAAGAATAATCAATGCTCAGCAATGGGAAAATTTTTAGTACTTTACTATCGAGGCTATTATTGGTGTAGTGATGGAGTTCTATGCCAATTTTAAGGAGACTTCTGAAGACTATGTGTTTGTTCGTGGGAAAATGATGGAGTTTACTCCAAGGAAAATTAATGAATTTTATCAATTAGAAGATGTGTATAGCTGCCAGCATAAATCATTTTCTGCTACAAATGAGGCCTTAGACAAAGTTATTTATTTTCTTACTGATGGAAGAGGAGCTTGGAAAGTGAAGAATGGTGTTAAGGTAAACTTTCATCTTTCTATGTTAAATGTAGTATCTAAAGTCTGACACTACTTTATTTCTGGAAGAATGATACCAACAAATCATCATAGTGAGGTTACAAAGGATATAGCCATATTGAACTTCTCTATCCAGCAGATGAGAAGGATAGATGTTGGCTCTATTATTTATAGAAACACTCGATCTATTATTTTTGGAGAGACTACTGGTGGTTTAGCACACTCTGCTTTGATCTTCACACTATGTGAACAGGCAGGAGTTGATTTTAGAGTAGATGAGGAGAGGATTGAACTTCTAAAACCTATTGGGCCTGCCAATATAAGGACTTATGAATCTCATGTTGGATGGAGATCTGGAAGTAGGACCAAGGATATTTCTTCTACTTCAAGTATTTCTAGTACCCCTACTATCTAGGAACTTATGGAGCAGATGATGATCCAATAGGGAGATATCTTGAGAATGGAAAGTAGAATGGAAAATATGGAGGCCAGAAATGCACACAATGATGATTTGACAAGACATAAGTTTGAATATGCTGCTGCTTATGATGATGCAATGGTCAGATACATGAGGGGTGATCACTCAGTGCAGTTTCCTACTCACTCTATTTTTACCCCATATCAGTAGCGGAATTTGGATGTGGAAGAAGAAAAAGAAGAAGATAATGATTGGTGATGCTTTAGTTAGATTTTTGTTTTGTTTATGTTTGGTTGTACTTTATGGTTAAGACTGTTTGTTTTTAGAGTGTAACACTTTATTTTAAATGTTATGTTGAATTGTGAACTGTAGATTTGTGAAACTGTTGAAAATCATTTTAGTACTGTTGCTACTTTATAGTACTTTTTTGGATGTATTCGTAGTAACTCTTTCTCAATAAATTTTAATATGTATTATGTGTTATTTAATGTTTTTAAGTCTTGTAGCTTTTCATATTAGCACTCGCAATATTTCAGAGTTAAGTTTCAAATCAGAAACTTCAACAGGTAAGTCTTTTCTTTATGTATTAAATGTTTTCTTTCACCCTTTATTTTTCAGTTTTTCATGCAAAATATTTTAAAAATTTAAGTTTGGGGGGAAAGAAAAAAAATCCTTTTTAAAGCAAAGAGACTTAATTTTATTTATCCTCAATTAACCATATTTTCAAAATATTTTAAAATTTAACATGACCTTTGGTATTAGAGGGTAACTTTAGATAACTATATTTATGTTTCTAAATATATAGTAAACTTAAGTAAAAATTTTTAAATAATAAAGGATAATTTTAAAGATTAAGATATTTGGTATGATAGAATAAGACTATGTTTTTCTATCGTAAGTACAGGAATTTGTATGTTTGAAGTATTAAAAATCTTAGAGATTCATAGAAGAAGAAAAGAATAAAACTTTATGAAAAATATTTAAAGCTAATATAAATTTATAAAGTAAAGGAATGTGAAAATTTTTTAACATTACAAAGAGGATAGTGAAGTTCAAAATCATTAAAGGCTATCCAGATATAGTAATCATCACATAAAAAAAAGAGAAAAAAAAAGAAAAGAAAAGAAAAAGGATTGAAAATGATCCTAAAAAAAAAGAAAAGAAAAAGATGTGAAGAGAAGCTTGAGGA